>NC_000077.6:47751620-48052870 GCF_000001635.26 Mus musculus | reverse complement strand
ACAAGGATGGATACAAGCCTATATAGATTTGGCACTATGCATATCTTTAAATTTCAATTATCTTGTTTGTTGGATAAAGAGGTAGAAATTTTGTCCACCCTGCCATTCTAGAAGGATCCTGCCAAGATCAAAAAGAGCTGTGAATGTGATTTTCTGTGCACCTTGAAGAAGTCTTTGAACATTTACAATCTATGTCAATATACTGTGACATACATGTCTCAGTGGGTATCATAGTACATCTCATATTCTCCCCTGCACCACCATACTACTAGTGCCTGGGAAGCCTAGTATTGTTTTCCTAAGAAGTAAAGCTGAGTAGAAAGAGCAACAACAGAAGCAACTGGCAATGTAACAGCTGTCAGGTGGCTTATGTACTTTGCTGTGCATTAAACGCAGTTTCTACATCCTAGTACGTAGATTCTCCAATTTGCTACCTTTGAACTAGCTGGGTCACAGGAGTCTACAACACTAAGCACATACCTGCCTTTGTGAGTTTTCACTCAAGCAGTATCCAGACATGTGTGTGTGTGTGTGTGTGTGTGAGAGAGAGAGAGGGGGGGGGTAGGGAGAGAGAGAGAGAGAGAGAGAGAGAGAGAGAGAGAGAGAGAGAGAAAGAAAGAGAAAGAGAAAGAGAAAGAGAAAGAGAAAGAGAAAGAGAAAGAGAAAGAGAAAGAGAAAGAGAAAGAGAAAGAGAAAGAGAAAGAGAAAGAGAAAGAGAAAGAAAAAGAAAAAGAAAAAGAGAAAGAGAAAGAAAACCCTTCTGTTTACAGCCTGGGCATGGTAGTACCCAGCTTTAGGGAAATACTACTTTTGAGAATATGCTTGTTAACTTAATATTTACTGAGTGCTAGGAGGTATGTCTGGTATCAAGTTTGCAAGAACATAGTGTTAGATAAAGTGTTTGGTCTCATTTCCCTGACCCTCTACTTGCAGTAGTTAGACAATAAGGTGATAAACATATAATTTTGTGATGCTGTGGAAAAACAGATGTAGGAAAGTAAACTAAACAGGATAGGGGGACAGGAACTTAGAGGTCTGGTTGGGTTCACTCATAAAATCTGAACAAAGACATGCAGCTGTGGTGGTGCACATCTGCAATCCCAGCATTCAAGAGTTAGACACAGAAAGTTGTGAGTTGGAGACCAGCCTAGACTACATAATGAGGTGTAGTCTGAGGTGGGGGGTGGGGCAGAGGAAGAGGTTGAGAAATGTCCTTTGGAAACTGATGAGACATTACTTTAGAGACTAGAAAAGAAGATTCAATTGTTCTGATTACAGAGTGTGCCTGGCACATTCAGGGAACAGCTCAGAAGCTAGACACCAGACTCACACAAAGGAAGAAACAGATGTGACTCTAGACTTTTCACCAGCTCTTAACTTCTGCTATCAGAACCTGGCATTAAGAACCTTCCAGAGTCTGGTTCCAATCTTCGCCCTAGCCTTTTTTCCACTACTCTCTTTTATGCTAGACTCAGCATGAGCTAGCCTCCTGACTTTACATGATTTATCTTCCCTTGAGCCTTACTGCCCTGAAAATTCTCCGACTGCCTCTAGTGCAGTGTTTTCAATGAGATGAGTATTCTCGCCAAAGCCTGTTTGATAACATCTAGGGTTATTTTGATGTTGTTATGGCTACACTCTGCAGTTTCTGCTGGCATCTGTAGATGGAGGCCAGGAATACATGCATATCTAACAACACATGGGACTGTTCCCACACAAGCATGTACTTAGCCCAACAGTTCAGTAATGCTAAGGCTGAGAAGTCCTACTCTAACATTCTTAAGTCTTTCAAATCTGAGACTTCATTCGTCTGGTTACTTTTTCTTTTTCTTGCTTTTTCTGTTTCTGCTGTGCTTATAGGATCAAGGTATTATTTTATCTATTCTAATCTGACATTGTGCACATTTCAGAATAATGCAGCACAAACTTCATTTGTAGGTCTGTCTAATATGATTCTAGGTACCCATTCATTATCTATAAAACAGGACAAAAAGCAGCTCATATAGTTGAAAGAATTAAATTTTGACTATTGTATGTAGATTTTCACCACAATACCTAATATAGAGCTTAATAAATATTATTATGCCAGTTTATAGATTTCTTCGTATGACACTAGAAAACACTGCTTATATCTCATGATTAGAGTGTCATGTTTCTTATATATTTTATCTACAAAGGCAGATAAACCAGAGCTGTTTCCTAGGGCTTTTGTAGTAATGGTAGAACATTAATAAATCTTACATATATCTCCAAACAATGGGCTCCAAAAGTCTAGGACTATAGAGCCTGCACATTTCCTTTGAGGCAATAAGCTGCTTGTCTAAGCTCAGTGAGCTAATGCTTTAGTCTCTACTGACATTTAATCTAGGAGAAATCACCTCAGACTGGACCTACACATCCAGGGTATCCTATACTTCTTCCTGTGCTCAGGTGAGGATGGTTGCTCAGAGACAGGAGATTCAGGGTGCAGCATGAGGAAGCAGAGATGATACACAGTCTGAAGATCAGGATGAGGGCTGATTATGTCCACCTATCTATCTTGTAAGTTTGATTATGAGTCTCTGCATTCTCATGAGTAACTTGCTGAGTTCTCAACTTGTATCTAGAGACCAGAGCATTACAAGGAGGCTGGTAAGCGGTCATCATTTAGCAAGCCATCACATGTCACATCACTCTTTGGCAATTTCTCACTTACAGCAAGTCAGTATTTTCATACACAGACTTTTCTTAGATGCAATTATACTTACGAAACTACTAAGAATGGCCCTTTCTCATTCCTAACACAAGGCTTCCAAGACCACTAGGAAACAGGAACATTCTTTCTTCTTGGAAGAAACAGGGTCCAGCGGGGTGCCAGTGGCCTGGGGAGGGTGAGTTGGTAGAATAAATACACTTCAGGGGCAGCTATTTCTTTTCAGTTATGAGAACCTACCACTCTGCTTCTCATCTTGAGGTCTTGGCATTTGTTCCCCACACACCTTTGTGTTCCTCTTCTTGATGAAGCTTACACACACTGTTGTCTTAATGTCTTACCTTAAATGTCTCTTCCCTGAAGACCTCTTATCTCACTTCCCAATCCAGGGAAATTGTTCTCCCTAACAGTTTCACGTCAACACCTCCCACTCTTCTCCCAAGAGAAACTTCTGTTCTGTTTCTCGAGACTATGAGCTCTAGGTGGAGCAGTAGCAAGGTTCTTACTCATTAGTTGATGCCTGTGCTCATTACAATTCCTGAGGCATAGTGTATGTCCCACAGTAAAGATTTATGGAAGGAGGTGCTAAAGCAGGTATTAAGAGTCAAGGACTTAGGGATGGAGAGATGACTCAGCCATTAGGAACACTTGTTGCTCTTTCCGAGTACCCAGGTTTGGTTTGGAGCACTGATATGGTGGCTCACAACCATCTATACCTCCATTTCCAGAGGTTGTGACTCCCTCTTCCGACCCTTGCAGACACTGAACACATATGTTTCTTAGACATGCAAGCAAAGTACTCCTCACCTAAATAATAAACAAATATTATTAATATATATGTATAAAATATATTTATATATTTTTATGTTTTAAAGTTGAGGTCTTTTCTCTGTCCCCACCTTTCTTTGTTACTCTCTTGCTGAGATATGTATATGAGTAACTGTTTTCTTTAGAGATATCATTCATAACTACCATTATTTTATGTTCATAATTCTTCTTAATTCTTGCCACAACAAGATCTAGAAGTTGGGACTATTTATTAACCACTTTGTATAGGTAGAAAAATTAGAATTGAGGGAGTCTAATTGTTAGGTTTAATTTACACAGAATTTAAATCACCATGCCATCTTGATTTATGTATGTTTACTTATAACACAAAGGTGTTAAGCTAAATGATCCCTGAACTCTATTTAACTCATATTTTAAAAAAATAAAAAATTAAGCTAGGATCAATGAGACAGCATAGTTAGGGGTAGGTTTTCGACACAGTTAAAAAGTGATTACTTACAAGGTAGGTGTGGAGACATGAGAAGTGGGAAGGAGGTTGGCAGAAAGGAGAAGTCCTGCTGACAAGGTGATGTATCTGATCTCATTCCAATTTATCTAATAAGTTAAATGACTCCAGCCAGGGTTAACAGCTGCCATAGCATTGGCTTTACAAGATGTGACAAAAACCAGGCAGGAGTCAATAGTTTGCCAAAAGCTAATGATACATTCTGAAAGTGGCATATCATTTAGTCTGTCTCACTCCCCTATCCCCCAAAGCATATTTCCCCCTTCCTCTTCTCTAGGACTTCTTGCTGTCTGACAGCAAAGCAAATGAGCTATGTCCAGTGAAGAATGAAGGCATAACCCAGAGTCTCACATAGCTTGCTGACTCTGTTTAATCGTGCATGACTGCCTAAGTCATAGAAGAAGTCCTTGTGAGTGGAGTGTAAGATGTGCACTAGGTCCTGTGAGGGCCTCCATCTATCTCTGGAGAGGTTTGTTTTCAGAGGTGCAGTGGTAAGCAAGGACAGTAATGACATTGAGGGTCAAGATGAGCATGACTCCCTGAGGTAATGGACAAGTGGGGTTTCTTTGTATTTCTAGGTGTGGTTCTATAGGCAGTAAGGAATGTGAATCCCTAGCCACATTGCCTGACAATGAGGATGGCTTCTTTCTCAGCTCTGTCACTCAATCATGTGACTCTAGCAAGCACAGTCTCCTGGGCTCACTGCATCCCTATCTACAGAGACAAGATAATGGAGCAGCATGGGGTCATGGAGCCTTAATTATTGTTTGCAGAGGACTTGCATGTTCTTGGATGAATGATGCAATCAAGGTGCTGTGCAAAATATTATCATTTTGCATGTCAGTTAGCAAGATGGGTAACACCTGTCAGTGGATAGGGGGTGAGTCTTAATCAAGGCAGAGCTGTAAATATAAGGGAGAGAAGGAGGCTGAAGGAATCCTATTCCAGAGCAATAACAGCTTCTCCATTTAATCGGCCACACTCCAAATCTTCTTTTACTCTCAACACTAGCTACTCTGGACAACTAAAGATGGCCCCAAATTCTTTGACTCCTTTTCTATCAAAAGGGAAAGTTTGTTTCTATTCCATTGAATGTGGGTTTTAAATGGAAATGGCATAAGGCAAACATAGTCTTCAAGACAACTTGTAGCATTTATTAATCTCTGGGAGCCCTGGGACACCATGCAAAGCATCCAGATGCCCTACTCTAGTGTCCAGGCATATGCACTTGATAGAGGAGAAAAGTGGGGCCAGGTCAATGAATGAAGCCCTCTTGGCTCTTCAAACCATGTTGTGACTGAATTATTGGCACAGAAATTTGGGGAACCACCCAGACAAATCCTGTTTGAATCTCTGGTTCACAAAAGAACCAGATCAGAGTAGTTACACATGAACTCACAGTGATACCACTTATTTCCTGTCCACTGTATTCCTTATTTACATTTTACTTGAAAATTAAGTGAACGTACTTTGAATTTGTACATGAGGAATTTAATTCCCAGATAGAACAGATAAGACAGACAGTGCTTAGCTTCAAACCTGTGTCTTTACCAGGCTATAGCTCAAGCAAAGGGGATTCCAAAGCAACCACCCCTCATCTGCCCATCTTTCCAGAGAGCCCATCCTGGTGCAGGAGGGATTTATTTCAACACTCTGCTCTTTTGTTCTATGTACTGTCCACGTTCCATTCTTAAGCTCGCCCACAGAGTCTCTTTTCCTTCAGTGTTCACAAAGACAAATTAGCTCTCAGATATTCAGGATGTGATCATTGATTCAACAATTCTCGGTGCCAGCCTCTGTGTTTCATCTTACTGTATCTTCCCCTCTTCCCCCTGACTTACGAGAGAGATTCTCTCATCTGTCTTCATTTTATAGAGCAGGATCCATATCACCTAGATGGCTCATTTCCACACTCAGAGTGAACAGTAGGGTCTTGTTCTGGGAGAATTTTTGGATAGGGTTATCCAGGATTTCTTACATCAACACCTGTGCTATAACTCTATGTGTCTAAACTCCTTATAGCAAGGGGTTGGCTTGAACAAATTCCTGAAAGACAGCTGCTAATGATGCCTAGGATAGTCGTTTGCTTCCCTTGAAGCCGAACTGGCCCTACTCTGAAGAAGAGCATTACTGAAGGCTAAGGGACTCCGCTCACCACACCCATTAGCTTTATATTCTAGGAAACATGAGGAAGTGTCTGGTGCATGCTGGCCCTTGCTTAGTGTGGACAAATGAATCTATTTTCTATTATCAGGAGAGTTACATTATTGTCAAGTGGCCTTGGAGTTGAAGAGACATTCAGATAATATTGGCTCAGCCCTTTAAGTTGGACAAATGAGCTACTGTTAATCCTCTATTAGATATGATAGACCATATAAGCTGCCACTCTCCCTTACTATGCTTCAATACATGGTCTCCATTTCCATGACTGAGGCTTGGCTTTTGTTGCAGCCTTTGCCCCTGCTGTTCTTGTGCCTAGAAAAGCACTCTTTTCTCAGATCCTGTGAGACTCATATCTATGTATTTGAAAGTCCCTTATAGAGCACTCACTGTATGTCAGGCCTATCTAAGCTCTGTGTACACACTAGCCATTGAAATCCTCAAAATAATTCTATGAGAAAACCAAGCGACACAGGGAAAAAGCCACTATTAAGCCTCAGCTCACAGACGGTAGATCAAGACCCCCACACTCTTGAATATCATGCTATCTTTTCTTCATGCTTTTGTTTCCTATTGAATGCATATATATGACTATGTGAATTTGCCATATTTTTATCTTCACTGTTGATTGCTTGTTGCCTATGGCTTCTTCCCTCGGCTGTGTGCTCTCTAAGTTCAGGTACATGGGTGAATCCTTTCACAACTTCATTTTTTACTGCACTTGCTAAATATATAGAGACTCACCATGTTAAGTTACATTTTTGATTGAAAGTACTGGGCCCAGCCAATTCTCCTAGTCCCGTCTTATCCTTAGCTTATTTGTTGTTTCTCTTCACCATCTGCCACTTCTGTTCTTTTTAAAAGAACAGCACAATCATCTGAGCAGGGAAGTGTATGATTTTCTATCAAAAATAGATCTAGCATTGAGTCTACTCTACTAACATCTACCATGGATTAGATCATAGGCAGGCCATTTAGATATTCACAATCTAAATGGGGACAAGTTGCATTCCTTTGACTGGGAGGTAAACTATCAGGAATAGTAATGGTTGCATAGATAGCAGATATCCACTGATCTCACAGGTGTGTCAGGCATTGCACTAAGCCATTTTGTTTAGCAGTCCTCAAAGCCCATGTACTAGATAGAGTTATCAAGCCACTTTTGCAGATGAGAAAATAAGCACAAGGAAGTTAGGTATCTTGTCCAAGAAGAGTCATATTTCAAACCCACGCAGAGTAATTCCCAAACCTGAGCTGCTAAGCACTATAGATGTGTCTGTAAAAGCACTATGAAAAATGCCAGAGATTATCATTGTAACAAAGTGCTGCATAATGTGGAATTGGAAATTGCTTCTTGGGGCTTAAATCTATATCCAAAAGAAGCCCTGTCTCCAGCCTGGCCCTTGGTTGAAGTGAGCATCTTGTAGCAGATGTGCTTCACCCTAGCAGGGGGCTGACAAGATGATAGAATGTTGCTCTCAAGCTGGCAGAGACAAAACAAAAGGGGAAAAATTAAGAAAAAATGAAGGTTAAATCATCGGAAGGTTGCTAGTGCCAATGCCTCCCCTTTCTTCCAAACATTAGCTGGCATTTTAAAAATGTATATAATTGTGCAACTTCCATATTATAAATGGGCTTACAGATGGTGCGGTATGTTTCATATCTTTTGAAAAAAGCTAAAGCAATATGTTGGCAGAATAAATACATTTTTACTTCTGCCCATAGAAATTGAGATTGATATTAAGATGTTTGTTTCCCATTGTGTACCAATGGGAGAAGTTAGCATCATCTTTATGAATCATAGTAATACATGTTTCTATTGGAGTGAACAGCTTCAATTATTTTTAAAAGCACAGATATTATTAACTTCTTTGCATGACAGTAGTTCTGCATACATTTTTAATGCTTCAGATGTAGAGACTCTTTGACATTTCATGTTGGCAGTATGTGTGCCACTGTGCTGTGACATGGCCACACAGTGACTACAGGATATCAGGATGGAGGCATGAGGCAAAGAACATCAGAGATCAAGGGCAGAAGTCCTGCAATTCTGGCCTAACCGAATGAAACCTTTCAGAATTCATTTTTTGTAATTTATGATTTATAAATGTGGAATCGTGATAGGAAATAAAAATGAATGTTTATAGCATGTGTTATAGTGCACACAGGTTCTTGGAAGTCATTGCCACCATTATGTACAAATTGTTATACCATAAAGATTTGTGACTTTATATCTTTAGAGCCTAAAAGATCAGAGATTTGAGTTTTTGTTCTCTGTCTACAGAATTTTCTCTTGCATCATTACTTTCAGATTTCTCTTTTATAGTTACTGTTTCTCTAATTCACTGACAGAGAACAAAAAAAGAGATTTGTATCTATAAATCTGGTGGTATTATCAGAAAGGTGCCAAAAAGAATGTAGATGTTATCTTTCCAGGATCACATACCATAGTCTTTCTATTCATTAATTTATCCATCTGCTGATATGTACTCCACCAGTGTTCATAAATTAACATGTGATAGTGATAGTTAAACATGGATTTAAAAAGCCATACTAATAAAATCAGTCTGGCATACAGCCAGATATGTAAAAGAATGGACTAGAACAGAAAGCCCCCCCCCAAATCTATATTGAGAGAGTCAACAAACTTTCAACATGGGAGTCCAGAATAGCCCACAGAAAGAGGATGTTCTCCTTTTTAAAAATGTTGTTGAGGAAATGCTTTGCATATGCAAAAGAAGGAAATTGGGTCCTCATTTTACATCATGTATCATTTCAGATGGATGAAGCCTTCAATGTAAGATCTAAAACTGTGCAGTTCCTGGAGGAAACTGTGTGATGAAATCTTTATGACATTGCTCCTGGCAATGACTTCTTAATGTGACATCAAAGGCATAGGTAACAATAGCACAATGAGGCCAAACAAACAGCGACCAACAACAGCATAAATATGTATATCCAAGGATACAACAGCTTAGAAAGGCAAAGTACATGAGATGAAAGTACAACACAGTTCCCAGAATCACATGCTGCCTCTGTTAGTGATATGTGAGTCTGGGTCATTGCAGAAGACATTGGGTGTCAAGTGAGGGATGTGCAGAGTCACTCACTCACTCACTCACTCACTCGATGATTTCCATATGCCCTCTGGAGAGATTTGTTTTTAGAGGTGCTATGATAAGCAAGGACAGTCATGATATTGAGTTACATGGGGAGCATGCATCCTTAGGACAATGAGCCAGTAGGGCCTTTTGGGATCTCTAGGTATGATGCTACAGACAGTAAGGGATGCCAATGCCTATGATATGAGTGAAATTATTAACTTTCAAATTACACATCTAGTAATCTGTTAATTGGTAAAATATAAGACATACCTGAAATTCAATATTAAATTACAACTGCCCAATTTGAAAATGGACTAAATATTTGAATAGATACATAAAAAGACACCAAAAAGGAGCTGTAAAAGGTATATGAAAATGTTACTCTCCTAAGAGTCAAGAGAATTCAAATAAGCAACACAATGAATTTCCTTCTTATATCTATGAATGTAGTTTCTACTACCTGTATGTCTGTCTATTTATCTTTCTATTATATCATCTATCTATCATCTATATCAATTGATCAATCATCTATCTATATCTATCTATATTATCTATCATCTATCTATCTATCTATCTATCTATCTATCTATCTATCTATCTATCTATCTCTCTATCCCTGTAACCATAATCATTACCTATGTCATCTATCATCTATTTACCTATTTTCTATCATCATTATTATGATCTGTATCATCTATCTATCTATCTATCTATCTATCTATCTATCTATCTATCATCTGTCTATCTGCCATCTTTCAGAGATGTTACTATGCCAATGTCTATTGTGTTATTAGTAATAAAAGTTAGGGTGTATAAGCAAACTATAATTATGTTAAAAATAAATGGATTTTAAAATTAATATATACATACCATGAGATGTGTTTCAGCTCCTTTATTAAGTAACAGAAAAATCCCAATATAAATAGTATAAATGAACCTTGAGGGTGTTATGTTGAGTGACATTAGTCAGTCACAGAAAAACAAATGTTACAGACATGAAGAAAAAAGTCATAGACCCAAAGAATAGCATGATGGCTACTAGTGGCTGGAGAGAGGGCAGGATAGGAAGTTACAGAATGATAAAATAATGTTACAGGCAAGAAAGATGAATAAGCCTCAAAGATTTGCTTTAAACACCAAATCTATAGTCGCCAATAAAGCATTACATTCTTAAAATGCTGATGGTAGATTTTATGTTATATTATTAGTATAATAAATTACTGTAGGAGGGAGAGCCCCCTGACACTGTTAATAATATTCTTCTATACTTGCAGGCAGGAGTTTAGCATAACTGTCATCAGAGAGGATTCACCCAACAACTGATGGAAACAGATGCAAAGGCCCATAGCCGAACATTAAGAAAAGCTTGGGGGATCCTATGGAAGGGGGGAAAGAAAGATTATAGGAGCCAGAAGGGTCAAGGAAATCACATGAAAACTGACAGAATCAACTAATCTGGAGCAATAGGGGCTCACAGAGATGGAACCACTAACCAGAGAATATGTATGGGTTGACCTAGGCCTTCTGCACATATGTAACAGATGTGTAGTTGTTTTGGTCTTTTTGAAAGATTCCTAACAACTGGAGCAGGGGTTGTCTCTGATTCTGTTGCCTGCCTTTAGGACCCTTTTCCCCTACTGGGCTGCCTTATCTTTACTTAGTTGAAGATGTGCCTAGGCTTACTGCAGCTTGATAAGCTAAGGATGGTAGAGAACCATGGGAGGTCTCCCCTTTTCTAAAGAGAAAGAGAGGCAGAGTGGAGGGGGGGTTTGGGGAGGGAGGGGAGGGGATGGGAGGGGAGGAATGAAGAGGGAAGGAGAGGAGAAAAGGAAGGACCAGGAGGTGAGGAGCACCAGAAAAGAAAGAAAGCTCCAGTGACTGAGAGAGTCAGCAGTGACTGACAGAGTGAGCAAGAGAGTAGGAGTTCCAGCAAGGGGAAAGATGGAAAAAGACTGTACTGGAATGTGGTCAGGTTAGAAAAAGGCTGAAAAAGCAAAGGTGAGAGGACTGGCTGATGGAACAGCACTTTTGAGATAGAGGGTTAATCTTGCCAGAGTGGGAGGAAGGGCAGGGTAGCCTGGATTTATGAGATCGCCATCATCTTATAGTAGTCTTACAGGTTCCTTCATATCAAAATGCTTGGTGCTTCAGTTGCAGGAAATACAGTCATTTGCAAAGAGACGTGACCAAGCCTCTAAATGTCTTAGATCTGAATATGCCCAGTGCTTTAATTGTGGACAATATGGTCATTTGCAACAAAATATTGAACAAGGCATCTCTAAGAGCAATGGTTTTTCTAAATATAAACCAGAAAGAAGGCCTAGCTTTTGAGGTATGTGTAAGTAATGGAGAAATGAATATAGGTCCAAAAGAGATAGATATTCAAGGTAATCTCTTACCACTGGAAAATGGTCATAGAGGCCTGGCTCAGGCTCTGCAGCAAAAATTATGAGTCATTTCAGTCAAGGGACAATAGCATCTGAGAGACACTGGGTTATAGAAAAAAATGTGGAATTAAATTAGCCTATTTACTATAAGAATGCATTAACATCACAATGGAAGCAAGTAAAAGTTTTACATTGGAGACATGGATTTGTTTATATATCCACAGGAAACGAAAATCTATATTAAACATATAAATATTAGAATTGAGCAGGAGAGATCTCCTCAAAAACTTGGCCACTGACCTGAAAGTGCTTCTTTTATTGAAAATGTCTCTGATGCCTAAGTTTATTTTAGAATTTCCTCGCTAAACACAGGACAAATAATGGCTTAAAATGGAAATGGAGAAATGTAGTGAAAATTTTGGACTTTTGATTCCTTAAAAAATATTCTGAAATATTGTAAGAATGTATTTTTGTTTTAAACCATAGCAGCTGACGATGATTTAGTTTGTGCTCTAGCAGGGGTGTGATTTTTTTTTCCAGTTGCAGATAGTTTCTGCTATTGTATGATGTTTGGAATTGTAGGACTTTTCAATGAGTATATAAGTGCTAGGGTCCTGAGAGGTTGTTGTTGTTTGGTTGTTGTTGGTTGCTGTTGGTCATGGTTTGTAGTCATGTGCAAAGAAGAAATAAGAAGAAATTTGATATTCCAACGGTGAAGATCAAACCTGCCCAAGAAACTCTATGTCCCTAATCAGCAGGAAGTAGTCTAAGGATAACATCACCCCTTTTCTGACCCTTGACTTTATTCATGGACCTCTTTCCTTTCCTCTTTATCCCTTTTCCTCTTTTATCTAGTGATAGGGAGTTGAAACAGTAAAAGGAAAGGAGTGGAGAAGGGTGGATTAAACAACCTACAAAGCAGTAAAAGCAAGCTACTGAAGGAGAAACTGCAGTCGGAATGTAAGTTAAATTAATTAATTATTAAGGAAGAGGCATCGGGATCAGTAATCGAGGAGACACAAGCAGTACTCTTCCATGATTTCTGCTTCAGTTCTGCCCTGAGTTTCTACCTTGACTTCTCTTCATGATGGACTATAAGATAAAAGATCATGAAATAAATTTTTCTTCCTCAAGTTGATGCTGGGACTGTTTTATCACCACTATAGAAAACAAACTAGAACAGTAATGAAAATAAGATAAAATAAAGTAAAAACTTCCTAAAAATAATAAATTACACTAAGAGGGAGAAAGTTATTATATTCTGTACTAATTGATTAATATAGACATAATAACATTGGCAATGAAGCTAAAGTGTTATTACACAATGTTGATTGGTATATACTTTGTGAAGGAGAGAGGACTAGGGTTATGGTGACAAGAATACTGCCATTGACTGGCTTATTGGAAAGATGGGAAGAGGAGAAATTGGAGTATGAAGAAGAAAACATGGGGGCCAAATCATCCTCTTTCTTGTAAAAAAATCAATCAGCAAGTAACAGTTGAAATGGGAAGTTTAAGAAGCAGTAGGGTAAACATGTCTTCTAAAAACATGAAGGTAAATAAGAGAAAAATCCATGTAAGAGGTTCAGAAATCACTACCTGGTAGCAAGTGAAATTATAGAATTGTGGCAGAGTATAGTTATGTAAGGGACAGCTTTTATACATGCCTAAGTTTTATAGTATATTTAAAATATACATGTGTAAAATGACTTTGATAAAAATAAAAAATAATTTAACACAATTTATAGAGTAGAATCATGGAGAGAGAACTGTCTTTTTCACAACACAGGTTTATTCCAGACAAAACTTTCTAGAATCCTTACTCTTTCCATTCATCTTCTGATGCACCCTGGGGCAAGATGGTGAAAAAAAAAAAAAAAAAACACTTTCAAGATCAAAAGTTCTGAATTTAGCTTCTTCCTTTTGTTTCTAGAATTTAGGAAACTTTTAATTCACTGCTTGATTCTTTTTCAACAAAATCAGTTGTGGGTAAAAACCAATGATCACTATCATAAAAATAGAAGTGCTGATTTTACTCAACGCTGTACATGCAGATAACCCTTTGATTATAAAATAAAAGCATAATCACCAATTCAGGGCCAGCCCAGGACAGACAGAATAGGTTTATCTTACCAATGTTTCCATCTAGTGACCCTAGGTCTCTGTGTCAGGAAGACAAGTAGCCAAGTATTTTCTGTGGTCTTTTCAGTTCACCCTTATAGCCTGTCCACCACCCTTTGCATAGATGAAGGTTGGCCAAGGCTGCTAGGTGTCTCATCCCTTGAATTCAAAAGTGTTGTACAGTGCTCAGCTCCCCTGGGAGTAGGGACTAACAGAAACCAACTCCCTTAATCTAATTCCATCTCACTAACCAATTTGATCCTTACAGCAATGAGGCTGAACACAGGGCAAGCATTCATTTCTCTATTGTGTAGACGAGACAATTCAAGTTTAACTAAGTGGAATGATCTGCTGACATCCCAGCAGTGAGAAAGTAACACTGCCAGAAAGAGCACAAATCTTTCAACTCTGAGCCCAAGGGGAAGTCTATTGGTTAAAGAGAGATGGTTTGTGCTTGTACACCTCTACTGACTACTCAGACCATGGTAGAGCTAGAGAAGACATCAACACTATCCATAACCTTCTATTCTTCCTGAAGCTCAGGACAAGAAGGGTCAATGCCTATATTTAACTCCCCTTGATACAGTTCAGAAAGAGAAAAAGTGTATATATGCTTATAAATATATCCATATATTTCTTTGGAATGGTATTGCATTTTCACAAATTTGGAAGTTAGAATTATTTCAATCAATGTAGCTCATTTCTGGTAATTCATACCCTTATATATCTAAATGTCGTATTGTTTATCAGGCACAAGAGAGCAAGAGTCACATGCAGAATAAACTTGCTCTCTGGGTCTGTTGTGTATAGCTGGAGAGGAGGGAGCTTTGCAGGGGAGCTCTTAAATTCCAGAACAAGACTATAATTAGCTGTAATAGGACCCAGAGTAACTTCACGGCCATAATTCTCAGCAGGAAAACAATTATATTGCAGCCATATAACTAGACAGACATGCTGTAAATACAAAACATTCTCTGGAAATATATGCTCTGTATTTCTAAATACACGGAAAATTAAGTCAGACACTTCTTAGCTAATTATAATTCAATGCAGCGTTACACCCTTTCTTTTTCTCAACATTTCCCTTCCCTGAGCAGCTATAGGCTTTCTTTCCTAACACATATGTTTTAAGGAAGACATTTCATTTTAAGGAAGACATTTCTCATTTGAAAAACAAGAAAAGGACAATAATGACTCTCAGACCTGACACGTTTTAGGAAGGTTGTCTGCCAGGACTGGAGCTCAGGAGGTTAAACCCTTTTCCTGGTCTTGTGTCTAACCCACCCAGACACTTCCTTTATCCTGAGGCTGTGAAATGGCAGTGTTGACACCAACTCTGGAAAGTAGATGGGGGACATCTTCAGCATAACCTTTGTAGTATTTGTTTTATTTTAAAAAATGAGCCAGTGTTTAAAAAAAAATCAATGGATTTCACAAAAATATCAAGACTACTAGCTTCTAAATATACAACAACAACAAAATTGTACCATAGTAGCTCCACAGGTCCTAATAGCAAGGCTTGGCTTGCTGGCAGCTGGAGGTAGAAGCATATTTAAAATCTGCAGTGTGCAACAGAGCTCTCTGTTTATTTAGGTTGTCTGGTTTGTGATTGGATTTCTAGCCTATAAAACAAAGACTCTGGGATGAATGTTACAATTTAGATTTCTTGAGTGTCCGTGAAGTTTTGTTTTGTTTGTTTTGTTTTTTTCCTCTCCCAGATCTAAGCTTCTGTGGCAGCACAGACTGCGGTATGATTTAGAATTGACTAAAAGACATGAACACAACTATAAAGAACTAAATTACACATTTTTTTTCACTCAGCTTGTGTTCTTATGATGCTCATAGTCAATTTTAAACTCCCACCCCAGGATAAAACTCATAATAAATCACTAATATCTGCACAAATTGCAGTGGTTTCTGTATGAGAATGTATCCCACACAGAATGGCTACTTCTTTTTCCCATTAGTCTATTTAAGCACTCCCAAATCTCTGGGTTTACTGGGGGTTAAATCAGAAACTTGACACCATTTAAAAAGATTTCTTTTCCTATGACCTATCTGGCTCCTATGTAATCCAAGAGCCAGAACTATCCTAGAGTTTCTCCTTAATTCTGTTCTCCAGAAACTGTACAGTGAAGAACTTCATTGCCCAGGGAGAAAGAAAACAGATACGCAAGTCCCTGTATACCGGGATTCTATCCCCATTAACAAAACCAAGTGCTCTTGGCCCCACTGATAGCTGCATGACCAGAAATTAGCCAACAAGAAAATACAAATAGATTGTTTCTTAGAATAAAAGCTGCTTTTTAGTCCCTGCAAATATCACTTTCTATCCTGGAGTGTCGTGTCCTCAGGATGGCTGGGAATATGGATTTTTTTTTCAGATCATAAATACTGCAGGAACATTTTTGGATAAGTTAACAAGGTGAAATTACTAATGTACAGGGTTTTAGAATTTTAAGTAGTTCTTTAATTCCAGTGTTGGGAGAAAGCCCATTACTTTCTAGTTAAAATAATTAATCTTTACATTCTTTGAGTATTATTCTTTTTTGGTAGAAGAAGTAGACAGTATTATTTTGTTATTAATTTCTAATTTTAGGCCTTTGTTTGCCTTCTATAATGATTATTTTTTGAGACAGAATATTGATGTATAGCCCTGGCTGGCCATGAATGTACTATATATGCCTTGAAGTCAAAATCCTCTTTCCTCAGCCCCTCTCAATGTATTCAAGATAGTCCAATAGTTACTTTAACACACTGCCATGGTTATCTCCCCTTCACTTGTCGTGACAACTTAGTCTCGTTGTGGTAATACATTAGAGGTAGGATTTGTGGCAAATGATCAGTGCAGGAGAACTATACTCTTGTGATGGTAGAAGCAATCAGTACTAGGCCTGCTCAGATCTGTAGAGCAGTCACCTCCCCTCTGGGGGACACACTGGTCAGGACAAAGTCTCAGAAACAGAGGTGTTCAATGTACCAGCTGGTGCTGTTCTATGACGCATTGTCATTTCTAGGGCTCTGACCAATAAGCTCGGCTTTAACAAATTGTACAGTCTCAAACATTTGGGTATAGCCACAAAAATGGACTGAAACAAACCCCCTAATAGACAGGGTAGACTTCAGTGCCACCTTTGAGAAATAGACCACCTGAGCAGTTAATTATCATCTAAAGTCTTTATTATGGATATTTTTTATATTTTCATTTTTAAAAATAGTTTTAGTGTTTAATATATTAGACATATTAAATTTTAGCCAACCTTTATTTTTTGTGCATCTATTAAAATGAGTCACATGATTCTTATCTTTTAATTGCTTAATATAATTGACTAAATTAATCAAAGTTCTAATGTTAGGTTAATTGTGAATTCCTGGCTTTTTAATTAAACTGGCTGCCTCGTTCATTTACAATTAGGATTTATTTCTAAAATAGCTATTTAAGGGTGGTTACATATATTTCTATAAATATTCCTCTCATAGAATTTCATCTCACTTGGTATTTTTTCAATTTTTAAAATATTTTCTATTTAATATTAATAATTTCTATTATAATTTCTTATGTACTATCAACTTTTCTAAGGTGCCTTTAATTCTTCAAATGTGTATTATTTTCTACTTCTCTTTCTTAGAGTACTTGGAATTATAACTTACTTGAATTAGAATCAGAGAATTTTCAGTAGCAAGATATTCTCTGACAGAACTGACAACCAGGAAGTCTACACAGGACTGACCTACGCCCTCTGTATGTATGCTACAGTTGTGTAGCTTGGTCTTCTTGTGAGACTCCTAACAATGGGAGTGAGAGCCATCTCTTTTGCCAGCTTTTGGGACCCTTTTCCTCATACTAGGTTGCCCCATCCAGCCTTCATATGAGGGGAGATGCCTACCTAGTCTTACTGCAACCTGGTATGCCATGTTGGGTTGATACACCTGGGAGGCTTGCCTTTTTCTGACAGGAAATAGAGGAGGAGTGCATGGCGAGGTATAGAGGGGAGATGTAGGGGAGAGAATGGGAGGAGAGAAGGGAGGGGAAAGTGTGGCTAAGATGTAAATAAATTATACATGTATGTATGTATATGTATATGATCATCTCTCTGAGGCTTGTTGAGGCTTGTTTTATAATTATGTTGTTTAAATCTTCTATCTCAATTTTGTATTCTTAATAATTCAATTGCAGAGAAAATCTATTATTGCTATAAGAGGTTTGAAAACATCTTTCATAATTCTGGCCCGTTTTGCTTAATACATTTTAAAGCAGCTAATTACATTCCTATTAGTTGATAATTGACATTCATATTAGTTAATAATTGCTAGGTCTACTTAGTGAGCTAAACCATTTATCAATAAATAGTGTTTCCTATTTCATTTTTGTTTTCAATTGGCACTTAAAATTACAACACACACACACACACACACAATATAACATTCAGATCAAGGTATACATATTTATCCCTCATGCTTTTATTATTGCTTTACTATGAAAACTTTAGAAAATCTTTTCTTTTAAGTTCATAGTTATTTTTATCTGTATTTACATTTTGGTGTAAAAATTTAATTTACTAGTAAAGCATCTCAATTTATTTATTTTCTTAATATATCTTTAATTCTTTTACTTTTTATACTTACATATTTTTATTATTAAAATGTAATTCATAGTTCAAGAAGCATTACTCCTACAACTCGAATAACCCTTAAGAATATTCCAGTGAGGAATGGCCACTTGATCCTATCATCCCGCATCTACCTGCATCATGAGAGATGCTCTCATGATACTTGGATACCCAGGTTTGATTGGTTAAGCTGCACGCTTAAGCACATCAGCTTGAGAAACATCTGAGTGACTGACTGATAGAGGACACCTGTAGGCGTGTCTTCAAGGAGCTCTTCAGAGTGGGTTAAGTAAGGGGAGTAGTACTGGGGAAGGCTACTAGGCCAATTTTGAATGGGTTTTCACTCATAAAAGGGTTCAAGTTTGAAGAGAATAAATTCTTGCTCTTTCATTTGTGTAAGAACATAGAAAGAAGTAATGCCTAGGAAGCAGACAGAAATCTTCACTAGATACCAATCCTGATGCTTTCAACCTCCAGAGCTACAAGACATTTTATGCTTCTTATAAATTACCCATTCTCAGATATTTTCTCACAGCTGAACAAGCAGACTGAGATAAAATGTATTTTCCATCTTCAGCATGTCATCTTCACAATGCTCCCTCAGGCGTGCCTTCCGAGAGCCAGTCTGCCATTCTAGCAGGCCTTAACTTCAAAAAATATTGATGTGACAAGAACATGACCATGTGCCCGCTGCTTCACTCCTATGGTGTAAGGCAGTTATGATGAGTCCTCTGTTGGTGGGCCAAATGTTCAATTAGTCTTTCTTTAGTACTGTAAGTTCAGGTCCTGTGGAAAGAAAAACCAAGTCTACCCCAGGAGAATCTTTCAGTCTACCTCAAGAGGAATTTCTGCCTGGAGTCCTACATTCTATGCAGTTACTTTACTACTGAGGAATTGTTCATCTCGTCAGTGATGGTTCAAAAGGAAGGTGAGTATGTTCTCTTGCTGAGAAGCTATAATTTTGAAATTAGTTATAGCTTTCCTACATGGTTGTCATTACTGGGCTCATGTTTAATCTCTAGTCAAGACACCAAAGCAACTCCATTTAGGGTTATATTTTGCCAGAACTTGGTTTTCAGGTGGCATAAGTTGGGTGATGTCAACTTGTGAAGAAGTCATAATATTTTGTTGACATTATCTCTTTAGCTGTTAATTTTCTTGTTTTGGCCACTAACATGTAAACCAAAGACCCTTTCTCCCAGGTCTTACTCAAATGTCTCATCTACCTACCTCATCTTCAGGTCATCTTGTGTCCAACTTTCTAATTAACTTTCCAGAATGCTTTCCTCTCAGAGAAGATGACCATATGAGGCAATAAAACCCTGCTCAACTAGATCTTTGTCAGTTTGAGACAAGATAGAATGATCTGGAAAGAGGGAACCTCATGATCGAAAATGCCTCCATCAGACTGATCTATAATAAAGTCTGTGGGGAATTTTCTTAGTTGATGATTGATGTGGGAGGTTCAGCTCACTGTAGGGAGTACCATTCCTAGGCTGGTGGTACCAAGTGTCATAAAAAAAAAAAAAAAGCAGGCTAAGCAAGCCATGGAGAGCAAGCAAGTAAGCAGCACTCCCCCTTCAGTTATTTAAGTTCCTGCTTCCAGTTCCTGTTTGAAATTTCTTCTTGACTTCATTCATTGATGGACTATATTATGGAACTGTAAGTCAAACAATCTCTCCATCCCAAAGTTGACTTTGGTTAGTGTTCTATCATAGCAATAGATAAAATAATTAAATAGTGGACTCTAGATGTCCTACAATTAAAATTTCTGTTAGTACTCTGTTCCAGTAGTGTGGAAGGAGCTTTCTCAGGGTTACATAGTTCTCTACTGCAAATGGCATGGCCTTTCTCTACAGCTCCAATGTTGACAATATAATTCCTCATTGGGGTTTTTCATAACTCTGTGCAGTGTCTTTGAAATCCAAATATTAAAAAAAAATATCTCAACACTGCTGGGAAATAAGCCCAATATATCAGAGGTGTTTGTACCACATCCTGGACTTACTTTTTATGAGCTGTGACCTCACTGAAAGCATCTTTCCATGTCACTTAGTAAAGAGTTTGAAACAATATCTAAGTGTTATTTCTATCACTTTATTGACTCTGAATCTTAGCCCACCCTTCATCACCTTGTTTGTCTTATTGGGACTGCATTGTATCTATTTCATTTTTCCAGTTCATATCTAGTAAAATATTGTGGTAGAGCAGCTGTGGGAAATTTCTTTCCATCTCTCAAATATACTTCTTTTTCCCACGATCCTTCTATGGCATGTAGGCTATCTGGAATATTCCAGTGGTGGCAATGGTAAATGGAGCATCAGAGGTCAATGAAAATATTTAATTTCTGAATAAGGTGGTACTACCTTGACATTATGAATTGCAGTATGGCATGCTAGTAGTAAGAGTGATGTAGCTTACAGAGTTATTTGGTAATGGTTATTTTATCATTAGAAATAAAAGGTATGGGGATCACATAACCTACAAAGCAACAACAGAACTCCCTCCCTTCTATGTCTGGTTAGCAGTAAGTATGGTTTGTACCACAGATGTGGTGAGGTACAGACTCATTTCCACATATAAACAAATCTATAGACTCAGTCCCTTGACTGAAGATAATGTGGGTATTCTTTTTATTTCTTGATATTTACTAATTCTTGAAATATTTTTATTAGGTATTTTCCTCATTTACATTTCCAATGCTATCCCAAAAGTCCCCCATACCCCCCAACTCCCCTACCCACCCACTCCCACTTTTTGGCCCTGGCATTCCCCTGTACTGGGGCATATAAAGTTTGCAAGTCCAATGGGCCTCTCTTTCCAGTGATGGCCGACTAGGCCATCTTTTGATACATATGCAGCTACAGTCAAGAGCTCCGGGGTACTGGTTAGTTCATAATGTTGTTCCACCTATAGGGTTGCAGATCCCTTTAGCTCCTTGGGTACTTTCTCTAGCTCCTCCATTGGGGGCCCTGTGATCCATCCAATAGCTGACTGTGAGCATCCACTTCTGTGTTTGCTAGGCCCCCGGCATAGTCTCACAAGAGAGAGCTATATCTGGGTCCTTTCAGCAAAATCTTGCTAGTGTGTGCAATGGTGTAAGCATTTGGAAGCTGATTATGGGATGGATCCCTGGATAGGGTCCTATAATAAGCCTATTTTAATGGACCTATGGTCAAGCTAGAGTAATGTTTTTATAGATGGAAAGAATAAATTATCTATCAGGGACTAACATACACTCACTTTGAATTGATGCTAATTCTTAGTGACATCAAGTAAGGGACTGATGGCAATCAAAATATAGATGTGGTCTTCTTTCAAATATCAATCATAGGAGATAGAGTTCATACCTGGGATTACTTCATGTTGTCTCCCCACTTCCTGAATTTATAGTTTAAATAGATATACTATATAGAACATCTTCATGCCACTTTGATATATTAAATGGCAGCCACTGGGGTAGAAAGGGTTGAACAAAAGACCTTACACACTTCCTCTTCTTTCTCACCACCATCTGTTAAGCAGTGCCACAACTAAGGAAGAACCACAGAAACTAGTGGAATGGTCAGAGATTTGAAAGGGTAAAGGATGAGAGTCCTCTATTATGTCTTCATTTTGCCTACGTGTTTAATGGTAGATGTCAGGTGAATCTTGGAGAAAACCTATGAACTATCATAAATTTAAATAGGCACTGATTTCAGTTATGCTGGGTCTCCAAGATACAGTGCATCTATTAGAAAAACAAAACCAGTATGACCCTTGGCATTTGAAACAGTTATTGATCTTTATAATTTTCTCCATGCTGTTTTGCAAGACCCATCAGAAGTGATATCCTTTCTTCTTGTGAAGCCAACAATATATTTTCATGTTGTGCTCAGGAATATACTGATTGTTTTCTTCTTCCATAGTGTAATCTACAGTGATGTTTGTCATCACAATTGCACGGTGGCTTTCTACGTTGATGACATTCTGCTGTTTGAGTTAGAGAAGTAGGCAGGAAGAAGTATGTCCATGGCTTGGTAAAACATGTGGCCTAAGTACACAAAACTTAGGAGTCTCCTACCTCAGTGGAGTTTCTTGGTGTTCTGCTATCTGGGAGCATTGGTGAAAGTCAGTTTGATTCATCATGTGCCACTCAACTGGAAAAGAAACACAATGACTGATAGACTTTTTTTTTTTTTTTTACTGTGGAGTCAATGTGCATTGTATAGCATGTATATCAGTGTTCTACTCTCCCTGTATCATGTATAAAGTCTACTTGTATGGTGACAAGTTGCTATTGAGGAGCAGAGCTAAAAGTTTATCTTTAGAGCTGACAAAATAGTTCAGTTGGTAAAGCCACATATTGCCATGCATGACAACCTGAGGTACATCCCCAGAGCCCAGATAGTTGATGGTGAGAGCTAAATTCCACAGGTGTACACTGACTTACACACATGTTCCATGACACACATGTACTTTTTCAGTCACACAGGGATACACACATACAAACACACACATAGATACATGTTTAAAGATATAGATGATAGAGATAGAGAAAGAGATAGAGGTGTATATGTAGGTATAGATATAGATAAAGATTTTATAGATATATATAAATATAAATGATATATATAGATATAGATACACAAGTGAATATACAGAAATAATAAAGCATTATTAAAAAATATTCAAGACCAGACTTGCAAGATAGATAGCCTTACCATTTGAGCATGTTAATCTTGAAGATTTAATGCTATTTTAAATTTTTATGGACACTAGAAAAATAGAATAGAACTTCTAACAAAAACTTGTAGGGCAGTAGAAGACAAGTTCTTTGAATCTCTTTGTTTCTATATCAAATTTGGCCATATTGAATTATTTTCCTTTTATTTTTCACTATAAATAAAAATAAAAAATATGTACCTTTTTTGGCAGCTATTGTATTTTTAAAAAACAACTTCTTTTGTCTCTTTTATTAAAAATACATTCTTTTCTCATACACTTTATCCCAATTACAGTTTCCCCTCCTCTACTCTCCCCAGTTCCTCTCCATCTCCTTTCCCATCTAGATTTTCTCCTTTTTTTTTCCTCAATAGAAAGGAACAGACTTATAAGTGAAAACAACCAAACATAACAAAATAAAATATAATGTAAAACAAAAACCATCACATCAAACCAAGAGAAGGAAAAGAAAACCCAAAGAAAAGGCACAAAAATCAGACATATTCATGAGTTGCATAAAAATACTAAACTGACATTTCAATCTCTTGATGCAGACCCCTGACAGTTCTATTCTTGCTGCAATCTCTGAGTTTGTATCAGCTTTGCTTAGTTGATTGAAAGGACTTTGTTTTTCTTTTTTAAAATTTTTTTATTTTTTTATTTTTTATACTTTTTATTAGGTATTTTCCTCATTTACATTTCCAATGCTATCCCAAAAGTCCCCCATACCCTCCCACCCACTCCCCTACCCACCCATTCCCACATTTTGGCCCTGGCGTTCCCCTGTACTGGGGCATATAAAGTTTGCAAGTCCAATGGGCCTCTCTTTCCAGTGATGGCCGACTAGGCCATCTTTTGATACATATGCAGCTACAGTCAAGAGCTCCGGGGTACTGGTTAGTTCATAATGTTCTACCTATAGGGTTGCAGATCCCTTTAGCTCCTTGGGTACTTTCTCTAGCTCCTCCATTGGGGGCCCTGTGATCCATCCAATAGCTGACTGTGAGCATCCACTTCTGTGTTTGCTAGGCCCCGGCCTAGTCTCAAGAAGGACTTTGTTTTTCTTGGGGTACTCTATCTTATCTGACTCTTACATTCTTTCACAGAGTTACCTGAGCTCTGATAGAAGAGATTTGATGGTGATATCCCATTTAAAGCTGTGTGTTCCAAGGTCTGTCTGTCTGTCTCTCTCTCTCTCTCTCTCTCTCTCTCTCTCTCTCTCTCTCTCTCTCTCTTTCTTCTTCTTCCTTCTTCTTCTTCTTCTTCTTCTTCTTCTTCTTCTTCTTCTTCTTCTTCTTCTTCTTCTTCTTCTTCTTCTTCCTCTTCTTCTTCTTCTTTCTTCCTCTCCCTCTTCCTTCCTCCCTCTCCTTTTCTCCCTCTCCCTTCCGTTTCCCTGCTATTCTGTCTGGCTGTGAGTCTTTGTGTTCCCTGCTATTCTGTCTGGCTGTGAGTCTTTGTGTTCTCTTCTCAGTGTTTGTTCCTATATGCTGCAGGAAGCAGCTTCTCTGATGCCAACAGAATAAGGCACCAATCTATAAGTGAATAAGAATATCATTAGGAGTCATTTTATTGTTACTTTTTTTAAACAAGTATTATTTGGTTTTATTTTAGGTCTCTGGGCTACCTAGTCTCTAGGTCTTGGTCACCCAAGAAGTGTCAAGTTCTATCTCATGGAATGGGCTGTAAATCAAACCACACATTGGTTACTTCCACTTCTAATTTGCTGTTGGATCTTGGTGGAGATTAAATGTGTTATGGGATAACAGCCATCACAGATAATCATGTGGGTCAACCTCCTCACCATGAATAGGATATGCATGACTAGTTGTGAGGCTAATGGGCCAGCCATCATAGGCAGATGAGCATATAAGTGGCAGAGCCTAGGCATGTGCAAACAGTACAGTTAAATAGGGTTCAGACATTCATAGCTTTTTCACAAATGAGTTGGCTATGTTCCCTTCTAAACCACAGTCCATGCCAATAGTCTTGTAGTGAGTACTTTATGATTGGGTGACTGATCAATAAACAAGCCTGAAATCCTGGGTGACAGGTTGGTTTTCTGGTGCTTTTGCCCTTTCAAAGAATATAATTACAATAATACAGATTCTCAGAATGGGAATCTGAGACCCTTGGAAACAGTATTTAAGGAATACTAGGTGGAATCTCAAGTGATTTTCTACTTTGTCTACAATGAGAAGTAGATTATGAGAATGGTTCAGTATCAATTAACATGTATCTGTGAAGTGTTCAGCTAGATGGACAGGCTCTGAAATGAGCATAATTAGAAGATTGGTAAGAAAGTATTATGGTGGAAGAAGCATTTGAACAACTTCACACGTTCACACAGACTTTCAAAGTATTTGTGCCTCTTGTATATGTCCCTCCCGGGGCATCTATAACAAAGAAGTTCTAATAATCAAACATGTATAGAAGAAGCATGCTCTTGAACCCCTGGGAACTCACAGGCTACTCTAGTGAGGGAAGCAGATTAGTGCCTTGCTCAGCCACTGTCAGAGAAGCTTTCTCCTACATAAGATGGGAACAAACACAAAGGCCCACAGCCAGACATTATTCAGAGAGTGAGAGATTTGAGATTTAGTAGAAATCTGAATTTAAGGAAGAAGTAAAATAGTCATTGTGGTAGATTGAATTAGCATGGACCTCATAGGCTCATATATTTGAATGCTTAGTCCTCAGTTGGTAGAACTGTTTTGGAAGGACAAGGGGATGTAAGTTCTCAGCTACAACTAAAGCGCCACACCTTTCTGCCTGGTACTATCCTGGTCATAGACCCACTTTTAGAAACTGTAAAGAAGCCTCCAATTAAATGCTTCCATTTATAAATTGCCTTGGTCATGGTATCTCTTCACAACAATAGAAAAGTAACTAAGGTAGTCAGAGATAACACTATAGGACTTTGTGCCCTGTGATCTTGAGGTAATAGTAAAAATCTCTTTACTTACAGAAAGGATAGCTGTGTCTTGTAAGATGAAAACACATTTTGTAGCACAGAAGTTCACATGTGCATGGAAAGAAACACGTAGAAATTCAGTATTTAAAGAGGTGGTTTATACCTAATTCATTGTTGCCTTGTCTATGATTCTAGAGCTTATATTCTGAAAAAGGTATTAAACAATTATTTTCTCTTCTAGTCAACATTAAGTTAACCTCTATCAATAAAGAAAATGGAATATCACTCTAGCAAAAGGACATATGTTTGTGATTTTGCTGAGTTTTCCTTGTTTCTAGATGCCAGACTGCTGTGTCGATGTTGGACCTTCTAGTAGAGTTTGCCCTTAGTGACAAGCTCCAAGGAAGACTTCTGGAACTGCATAGGCGACACCTGGGTTCTCCGTGACATCAACATCAACCCTCTGGGCAGCTTCTCAGCAAATAATTTCACTTCTTACTCCCTTTCCTTCTCTTCATTTCCTTCCCTTCCCATGTTACCCCCTTTTCACTCCCCCTTCCTTCTTTTTATATTTCCTTTCATTTTCATTTTTATATAAATTCCAAAAGAAAAAAATACAAAGAGTTACTGGACTGGAGATATGCTTCAGGATTTAAGAGCACCAAACCACAGTTAAGTTCCCAACACCCATATTTGGTGGGTCACAATTTCCTGTAACCCCAGTTTCAGAGAATCCAGTGCCTTCTTCTGGACTCTAAATCTGCACTCACAGCTGAATATATATATAATTTAAAATGGAAATAATTTTTTAAAAGTCATAGTAGTTTTCACTGGGATGTTCACACACACAAACACACACTCTCTCTTTCTCTCTCTCTCTCTCTCTCTCTCTCTCTCTCTCTCTCTCTCTCTCACACACACACACACACACACACACACACACATACACACACACATGCCAACATTCATGCATTCTTCATACCCCCTATTACTTTGTCATATCCTCTCTATCTTTCCTTTTACATCTCATAATTATTCTTTTACATTCATGTCTTTCCCATACCACTTAAACTCCTCATTAAGATTCCTAATTAGATAGTCTAAGTTTCTGGGCTAATATCCACTTATCAGCGAGTGCATATCATGTATGTTCTTTTGTGATTGGGTTATCTTACTTAGGATGATATCCTCCAGATCCATCCATTTGCCTAAGAATTTCATAAATTCATTGTTTTTAATAGCTGAGTAGTACTCCATTGTATAAATGTACCACTGTTTTTGTATCCATTCCTCTGTTGAGAGGCATCTGGGTTCTTTCCAGCTTCTGGCTATTATAAATAAGGTTGTTATAAACATAGTGGTGCATGTGTCTTTATTAAAAGTTGGAATATTTTCTTGGTATATGCCCAGGACAGGTATTGCTGGATCTTCCAGTAGTACTATGTCCAGTTGTCAGAGGAACTGCCAAACTAATTTCCAGATTGGATGTACCAGCTTGCAATCCCACCAACAATAGAGGAGTGTACCTCTTTCTCCAGATCCTCGCCAGCATCTGCTGTCACCTGAATTTTTTATCTTAGCCATTCTGACTGGCATGAGGTGGAATTTCCCTTATGATTAAAGATGTTGAACATTTTTTCAGGTGCTTCTCAGCCATTCTGTATTTCTCAGTTGAAAATTCTTTGTTTAGCTCTGTACCCCATTTTTTAATAGATTTTTTTCTTTTTATTTTCTGGAGTCCAGCTTCTCGAGTTCTCTGTATATATTGGATATTAGTCCCCTATCAGATTTAGGTTTGGTAAAGATTCTTTCCTAATCTGTTGATGGCTTTTTTGTCTTATTGACAGTGAATTTTGCCTTAAAAAAAGCTTTACAAGTTTATGAGGCCCCATTTGTCAATCTTGATCTTTCAGAGCAAGCCATTGCTGTTCTGCTCAGAAATGTTTCCCCTGTGTTCATATCTTTGAGGCTTTTCCCTACTTACTACTCTATAAGTTTCAGTGTCTCTGGTATTTTTGTGGAGTTCCTTGATCCACTTAGACTTGAGCTTTGTACAAGGACATAAAAATGGATCAATTTGCATTCTTCTACATGATAACCAGCAGTTGAGCCAGCACCATTTGTTGAAAATGCTATCTTTTTTTCCACTGGATGGTTTTAGCTACCTTGTCAAAAATCAAATGACCATAGGTGTGTGGGTTCATTTCTTGGTCTTCAATTCTATTTCATTGATCTACCTGTGTGTCGCTGTACAAGTACCATGCAGTTTTTTTTTTACCACAATTGCTCTGTAGTACAGCTTTAGGTCAGGCATGGTGATTTCAGCAGAGGTTTCTTTTACTGGTAGTCCTGGAACTCACTCTAGATCAGGCTGGCCTCAAACTCAGAAATCTGCCTGCCTCTGCCTCCCAAGTGCTGGGATTAAAGGCATGTGTCACCACTGCCCAGCTTATTCTATCTTTATTTAGTGCATTTGTTGTTCTGATTATTATGTGTTGGGAGGAATTTCTTTTCTGGTCTATTTGGAGTCCTGTAGGCTTCTTGTTCATGGTCATCTCTTTCTTTAGGTCAGGGAATTTTTCTTCTATAATTTTGTTGAAGATATTTACTGGCCCTTTAAATTGAAAATCTTCATTCTCATCAACTCCTATTATCCATAGGTTTGGTCTTCTTATTGTGTCCTGGATTTCCTGGATGTTTTGATTTAGGATATTTTTGCATTTTGCATTTTCTTTGATTGTTATGTCCATGTTTTCTATGGAATCTTCTGAACCTGAGATTCTCTCTTCCATCTCTTATATTCTGTTGCTGATGCTCGCATCTATGTTTCCTGATTTCTTTCCTAGGTTTTCTATCTCCAGAGTTGTCTCCTTTTGGGTTTTCTTTATTGTTTCTACTTCCATTTTTAGATCTTGGATGGTTTTGTTCAATTCCATCACCTGTTTGGTTGTGTTTTCCTGTAATTCTTTAAGGGATTTTTGTGCTTCCTCTCTAAGGACTTCTACCTGTCTAGCAGTGTTCTCCTGTATTTCTTTAAGTGAGTTATTAATGCCCTTTTTTTTTTCTTTTTCTTTTCTTTTTTTTTTTTTTTTTTTTTTTTTGCCCGGCGTTATTAATGCCCTTCTTAAAATCCTCTACCAGCATCATGAGATATGATTTTAAATCCAAATCTTACTTTTTAGGTGTGCTGGGGTATCCAGGACTTGCTGTGGTGGAAGTACTGGGTTCTAATGATGCTGAGTTTTTGTTTTTGGTTTGTTTGTTTGTTTGTTTGTTTTGGTTTTTTGAGACAGGGTTTCTCTGTATAGCCCTGGCTGTCCTGGAACTCACTTTTTAGACCAGGCTGGCCTAGAACTCAGAAATCTGCCTGCCTCTGCCTCTGTCTCTGCCTCTGCCTCTGCCTCTGCCTCTGCCTCTGCCTCTGCCTCTGCCTCTGCCTCTGCCTCTGCCTCTGCCTCTGCCTCTGCCTCTGCCTCTGCCTCTGCCTCTGCCTCTGCCTCTGCCTCTGCCTCTGCCTCTGCCTCTGCCTCTGCCTCTGCCTCTGCCTCTCAAGTGCTGGGATTAAAGGTGTGAGCCACCACGCCCGGCTGCCGAGTTGGTTTCTATTAGTAATATTCTTACATTTGCCTTTTGCCAGCTGTTAGTCTCTGATGTTATATGTTCTAGCTGTCTCTGGCTGAAGCTTGTTCCTCCTATGATTCTGTTAGCCTCTGTCAGCACTACTGAGAGTCCAACTCTCTCCTGAGCCCCAGGGGTCAGAGCACTCTCTGCAGGCAAGCTCACCTCTGGAATGGAAGGTGCACAGAGGTCTGAGGATCAGCTCCACCTCCTGGTTGAAGATGAAGGCCCAAAGGGACCCTGTCCAAGAAGCTCTGTTGCTTCTGCAGCTCCTGAGTGGACTGGTCTCTGAGAGACCTGGGATAGAAGACTGTGATCTCACCTGAGTCCCAGGGTCAGAGTCCTCCCTGGAGGCCAACTCTCCTCTGGCAGGGAAGTTGCACAGAGGACTGGTGCTCAGCTCTGCCTCATGTCTGATGATGAAGGCCAAAGGGACCCTGTCCAAGAAGCTCTGTTGCTTCTGCAGCCTGCCAAAATAATATTTATTTTTTTAAAAAAAAGTCATATTTAAAGCTCAAAATATGGCTTATCCCTCCTAGAAGCAAGATGCAGTGGCCACAGTATGCATTTGTTCATTAATCTGAAAAAAAATACTTGCCCAGGGAGGTGTTTTGGTCAGGTTTTGGAGGAGGCTATGCCTGCATTCTTAATTCAACATTTTTTTTCTTTCTTTTTTTCTTTTCTTAAAGCTTTTACTTTGAGTCATCATAGAAAACTTAGAGGTACACATGGAGAAGACATGATCACAGAATGGAAACAGCACAGAAGCATCAACATTTAGTCTTTAAAAATGAATTTGCATTTTGCGAAGTTAGAGCTGTTAAAGAGTGGTTTTGTCTTATTTTCCTAGTAAATAAGGGAATGCTTCCTTATTAATACCAATTTCATTGATGATTATAGATGTTTTGTGCATCGTTTGTCTATAACTTGAATGTAGGTGCATATCTGTCTTTCTGATCTCTCTCACTGCAGAACTGGATGACCACAATGAGTAGTAACAATACCACGGTCTGAATATTATATGGTCTTGAAATTTCCTCTGCAATCAATTAATTAGCTCACAGCTTTTCACTTCACCTGCATGCAAGTTCTCAGGACATGGTCAGAATACGGTCAGAGTCTTAGCCAGAGTATAGAGTTACTGTTCCTTGTTGCATTCCCTGTGGAGTCTTCTTCTTGAGAACTTCATGAGCTCAGCCTCCACCATCCACATTTCTAACAGCATGCTTGTCTCCTAACTCTCAGAAGAATGACTCACTTAGCTCTGCTTATATCTAGGACACAGTTCTGATTATGTCCCCCCACATTCTCCTACAAAGAAGTCCATCCTAAGGCTGATAAGCCACATGGTCAGGTTTATCATAGGAAATCATTACTTAGTACCAAGTATTTTTTTATCACTGTGCCAAGATACTTGACAGGAGAAATTTGAGAGAGGAAGGATTTGTTTTGGCTCATATTTTAAGAAGGAATAAAATTCATCATGGAAGGAAGACATGATGGTGAGATCCCTAAGCAGCTGGTCATATTATTTTCCCAGTCAGGATACAGAAAGAGATTAATGTTCATGCTCTAATTATTTTTTAATAATTGTTTTTTATAGGTTCCTCAGGCTATGAAATGATGCTTCCCAGAGTCAGAATTGGCCTTTTTGTTTTAGTTAAACTTTTCCCAAAAGGCTTCTCTCCACAGAGATTCTAAATCCAATCGCATGGACAAGACTATCACAGTCTCTTAGGATGCTTTCAAATATTTGACCGCAGTGATGAGGACAGTAACTGTTTGTATCATCTTTTTATTTTGTTGAAGAGCCTCCAAAATGATTTTCATAATAATTAGTCTAATTTACATTCCCCAAAACAATGAATCAGTGTTTCTTCTATTTATTTACTACTTTCTTGATGGTAGCCATTTTGATTATTATGAAATGGGATAATGATTCATTTTCCAAGTTACTATAGATGTTAAATATTTTAATGTATTTATTGGCCACTTAGATTTCTTTGTCTTTTGTTTTTTCTCTTTTTTCTTTTCTCTTTTCTCTTTTCTCTTTTCTCTTTTCTCCTTTCTCTTTCTTTCTTTCTTTCTTTCTTTCTTTCTTTCTTTCTTTCTTTCTTTCTTTCTTTCTTTCCTTCCTTCCTTCCTTCCTTCCTTCCTTCCTTCCTTCCTTCTTTCCTTCCTTCCTCCCTCCCTCCCTCCCTCCCTCACTCCCTTCTTTCCTTCCTTCCTTCCTTCCTTCCTTCCTTCCTTCCTTCCTTCCTTCCTTCCTTTCTCTTTTTAAAAGTATCTGCTCATCACCTTTCCCAATTTTTCACTTGGTATTTATCTTGAGTGTTGTTTTAATTTTTCTGAGTTCTTATTTTAGATACATATTTCATGTCCAAGAAAGACATAGCAAAGATTTTTCTCACATTCTAGAGGCTGGCTCTTCTGTCTGTTAAGTGTTTTTCTTGCTCTACAGATCTTTTAAATTTCATTTAATCCATTTTCAGTTTTTTGCCTTTCATTCCCGAGCTTTGCAGTTTTATTTTTTGGGAGCCAAGGACAGTTTGAGTGAGTGTGTATTAGTGACATTAGTATAAGCATTTCAAGGACTCTGATGCCTCAGACCCATGTGAATGACAAGATCTTTCCCAGTTCAGACTCAGTAAAGGAGAAACTCCTTCCCCTGTTCTGAATAGATATATTGTTAAAGAGTTGACCATAAGCTAAAACCAGTGTGCACAAAAACTATCACCAGAGCTTCTTGCTTCAAGATGACTGCCACCTGAGACTGCTCCCCTACAGAGAATTCCTATCAAGATTAATCTACCTCCTCCTTATTCATACTGTATATAATGCATACATAATCTCTGGGATGTTAGTGGTACATCACTATCATAGTACATGCCATGCAATCCCAGTTCTCTGTTTGTATATCTGCTTTTTCTTCATTTTTCATGATGCCAATTAGGTCATTTCTTAATACGTGCAGGTCAGAGCATTACTCAAAAGAGTCTACCTATGCCTATGTATTGAAGCATTTGCTCTTTAATTTTTCTTATAATTTCAGCATGTTAGGTCTTCCATTAAGATTTTTAAAAACAGTTTTAATTGATTTTTTTGTACAGTGTGAGCCAATAAACCCTTGTTTCAGTCTTCTTTTTATGAATTTGATAAAGAGCTACCTTTTCTCCTATTCCTGACATTCTTGATAATTATATGACTGTAGTTATGGTGGTTTATTTCTCAGTCTAATTGTGTTGTTCTACATGTCCATTTTTGTGTCAATACTATGGTGGGACTACTCTAAACACATGTCCAGACTGTTGCCTCTATGTATCCAGAGTCTTAGCCTATCCTATCATGTCACTACTTTTGACAGAGCACTTGCATTTGTGGCTAATGATTATTTATTAACTAATTAATTATCTGAGTTTGTGGTTGCTGTCATGTTCTAGGGTCCATATTATTTCTGTGAGGGGTGTGTGTGTGTGTGTGTGTGTGTGTGTGTGTGTGTGTATCAGGGTGTATGTATTTGGAAACCAGGGGTTGAATTCAGGAATCTTACTCAATCACTTTTTACCTTATTTTTGTGACAGTGTCTCCCGGTGAGTCTGGAGCTCACTGATTCATCTAGATTGGCTGATGGAGAAGCCCAAGAAATTGGCTTTTTCCATATCCTTCGCACTTTGGGTAGAAGCTTACACTACAATGCCTGTGCTTTTCACATGAGTTCTGGGAACTTGAACACAGATCTCCAGGCTTGGGCAGAAAACATCTTTATTTGTTTTTATTGGAGGTCAACCTTAATTTTGTTTATCCAATGAGAGAAATTATTTGTATAGTATCTTTGCACTATTATATGTATATTATATATTAAAGCCTATGCTAAATTTTTTATTAGGTATTTTACTCATTTAAATTTCCAATGCTATCACAAAAGTCCCCCATACCCTCCCCTGCACTCCCCTACCCACCCACTCCCAATTTTTGGCCCTAACGTTCCCCTGTACTGGGGCATATAAAGTTTGCAAGTCCAATGGGCCTCTTTTTCCAGTGATGGCCTACTAGGCCATCTTTTGAAACATATGCAGCTAGAGACAAGAGCTCTGGGGTACTGGTTAGTTCATAATGTTGTTCCACCTATAGGGTTGCAGTTCCCTTTAGCTCCTTGGATACGATCTCTAGCTCCTCCATTAGGGGCCCTGTGATCCATCCAATAGCTGACTGTGAGCATCCACTTCTGAGTTTGCTAGGCCCCGGCCTAGTCTCACAAGAGACAGCTATATCTGGGTCCTTTCAGCAAAATCTTGCTAGTGTATGCAATGGTGTCAGCATTTAGAGGCTGATTATGGGATGGATCCCTGGATATGGCAGTCTCTAGATGGTCCATCCTTTTGTCTCAGCTCCAAACTTTGTCTCTGTAACTCCTTCCATGGGTGTTTTGTTCCCAATTCTAAGAAGGGGCACAGTGTCCACACTTTGGTCTTCATTCTTCTTGAGTTCCATGTGTTTTGCAAATTGTATCTTCTTATATCTTGGGTATTCTAAGTTTCTGGGCTAATATCCACTTATCAGTGAAAACATATCATTTGAGTTCTTTTGTGATTGGGTTACCTCACTCAGGATGATGCCCTCCAGGTCCATTCATTTGCTTAGGAATTTCATAAATTCATTCTTTTTAATAGTTGAGTAGTACGCCATTGTGTAAATGTATGACACGTTCTGTATCCATTCCTCTGTTGAGGGACATCTAGACTCTTTTCAGCTTCTGGCTGTTATAAATAAGACTGCTATGAACATAGTGAAGCATGTGTTCTTATTACAGGTTGGAGCATCTTCTGGGTATATGCCCAAGAGTGGTATTACTGGATCCTCTGGAGGCATTATGTCCAACTTTCTCAGAAACCGCCAAACTGATATCCAGAGTGGTTGTACAAGCTTGCAATTCCACCAACAATGGAGGAATGTTCCTCTTTCTTCACATCCTTGCCAGCATCTGTTGTCACCTGAATTTTTGATCTTAGTCATTCTGACTGGAGAGAGGTGGAATCTTAGGGTTGTTTTGATTTGCATTTCCCTGATGATTAAGGATGCTGAACATTTTTTCAGGTGCTTCTCAGCCATTCGGTATTCCTCAGGTGAGAATTCTTTGTTTAGCTCTGAGCACCATTTTTAATGGGGTTATTTGATTTTGTGGAGTCCACCTTCTTGAGTCCTTTATATATATTGGATATTAGTCCCCTATCTGACTTAGGATAGGTAAAGATCCTTTCCCAATCTGTTGGTGGCCTTTTTGTCTTATTGACGGTGTCTTTTGCCTTACAGAAGCTTTGCAGTTTTATGGTTCCATTTGTCAATTCTCAATCTTACAGCTCAAGCCATTGCTGTTCTATTCTGGAATTTTTCCCCTGTGTCCATATCTTCGAGGCTTTCCCCCACTTTCTCCTCTATAAGTTTCAGTGTCTTTGGTTTTATGTGGAGTTCCTTGATCTACTTAGATTGACCTTAGTACAAGGAGATAGGAATGGATCAATTTGCATTCTTCTACATGATAACCACCCAGTTGTGCCAGCACCATTTGTTGCTGTCTTTTTTCCACCGGATAGTTTTTGCTCCCTTGTCAAAGATCAAGTGACCATAGGTGGGTGGGTTCATTTCTGGGTCTTCAATTCTATTCCATTGGTCTACTTGTCTGTCGCTATACCAGTACCATGTAGTTTTTGTCACAATTGCTCTGTAGTAAAGCTTTAGGTCAGACATGGTGATTCTACTAGAGGTTCTTTTATCCTTGAGAAGAGCTTTTGCTATCCTAGGTTTTTTTGTTATTCCAGATGAATTTGCAGATTGCTCTTCCTAATTCGTTGAAAAATTGAGTTGGAATTTTGATGGGGATTGCATTGAATCTGTAGATTGCTTTTGGCAAGATAGCCATTTTTACAATGTTGATCCTGCCCATCCATGAGCATGGGAGATCTTTCTATCTTCTGAGATCTTCTTTAATTTCTTTCTTCAGAGACTTGAAGTTCTTATCATACAGATCTTTCACTTCCTTAGTTAGAGCCACACCAAGATATTTTATATTATTTGTGACTATTGAGAAGGGTGTTGTTTTCCTAATTTCTTTCTCAGCCTGTTTCTTCTTTGTGTAGAGAAAGGCCATTGACTTGTTTGAGTTAATTTTATATCCAGCTCCTTCACCAAAGCTGTTTATCAGGTTTAGGAATTCTTTGGTGGAAATTTTAGGGTCACACACACATATATACATTATCATATCACCGGCAAAAAGTGATATTTTGACTTCTTCCTTTCCAATTTATATCCCCTTGATCTCCTTTTGTTGTCGAATTGCTCTGGCTAGGACTTCAAGTACAATGTTGAATAGGTAGGGAGAGGGTGGGCAGCCTTGTCTAGTCCCTGAATTTAGTGGGATTGCTTCTAGCTTCTCACCATTTACTCTGATGTTGGCTACTAGTTTGCTGTAGATTGCTTTTATCATGGTTAGGTATGGGCCTTGAATTCCTGATCTTTCTAAGACTTTTATCATGAATGGGTGTTGGATTTTGTCAAATGCTTTCTCCGCGTCTAAAAAGATGATCATGTGGTTTTTGTCTTTGAGTTTGTTTATATAATGGATTACATTGATGGATTTTCGTATATTAAACCATCCCTGCATCCCTGGAATAAAACCTACTTGGTCAGGATGGATGATTGCTTTAATGTGTTCTTGGATTCGGTTAGCGAGAATTTTACTGAGTATTTTTGCATGGATATTCATAAGGGAAATTGGTCTGAAGTTCTCTATCTATGTTGGATCTTTCTGTGGCTTAATAGAATGAGTTTTGTAGAGTACCTTCTACTTCTATTTTGTGGACTAGTTTGTGCAGAACTGGAATTAGATCTTCTTTGAAGGTCTGATAGAACTCTGCACTAAACCCATCTGGCCCTGGGCTTTTTTTGGTTGGGAGACCTTTAATGACTGCTTCTATTTCTTTAGGGGATATGGGACTGTTTAGATCATTAACTTTATCCTTATTTAACTTTGGTACCTGGCATCTGTCTAGAAATTTGTCCATTTCGTCCATGTTTTCCAGTTTTGTTGAGTATAGCCTTTCGTAGAAGGATCTGATGGTGTTTTGTATTTCTTCAGGATCTGTTGTTATATCTCCCTTTTCATTTCTGATATTGTTAATTAGGATGCTGTCCCTGTGACCTCTAGTGAGTCTGGATAATGATTTATCTATCTTGTTGATTTTCTCAAAGAACCAGCTCCTCGTTTGGTTGGTTCTTTCAATAGTTCTTCTTGTTTCCACTTGGTTGATTTCGCCCCTGAGTTTGATTATTTCCTGCCATCTACTCCTCTTGGGTGAATTTGCTTCCTTTTTTTCTAGAGCTTTTAGGTGTGCTGTCAAGCTGCTAGTGTGTGCTCTCTCCAGTTTCTTTAAGCTCATTCTATCATGAGGTGACATATTACTTTTAATGCTATCTTTCCCAGTTCAGAACTTTCTTTGTGGCTTTTTTTCCATTGTGAGAGCTTTTTTCTCAAGGAATTATTGTAGAATTTCTTCCAATTACTAACTGTCACTATTACAGTGCCAGAGATTAGGAAACCATCTACTTGTTGTGTCCAAAGACAAAGAGGATCTCCTGCAAGCAAGACATGGGCCAACATGGTCATTACAAACTGGACTACCCTTTATTTGAACCTCTAAAATGGGGTATATGACAAAAATTCAGGTTCCTTGATATCAGATTCTGTGGTCAATAATTCTAAAATCGGCAAGTATTCTCATTTTAGTGTTTTTCTGTATAATCCTGTCATACGTCCTCTTGGAGATAGTATGAATTTACTTATTGTCCTACTGCCTGGTCTAGCCTCCTAAAGATCTAGGGTTGTTCAGCAGTAGTTGCCCTTCTGAATGCTCAATAGGGTGTTAAAACCAGACAAGAGATAGTTTAATTATTATAAAAATAAATCTTGAGAGTCTCTTTGATTCATTCACTTGATTGTGTAGTGGTAAACTTTCTTGATATTAGGCCAGAAAAAAAGCATGGTAGTCTTTATAGAAAATAAGGTGTTTGTCATAACTACTCATCTCTTCCACTGTAGCACAGCAACAACCATGAATAATATGAAAATGAATGAGCATAGCTGTGTGCCAATAGAACTTTATTCAGCTACAATTGCCTTTTTCAAAAAAAATGCCTTGCTCTAAGATCTGTACAAAAAGCGGTGGAGGGCTTGATTTGACTTTGGGTGGGGCTACAGCTTGCTTGACCTCTAGTGTGAGTAATGTTGGTTTCTGTCTGTCTTGTACTTTGCTAATGCTGTGTTCTCTGCATAGCTTCTAACTGTCCCTAATGACCACCCACTCCAGTGACTAGGACTGTAATAGCAGTAGTATAATTGTTTTAAAGCTGATGGTTAAGCATTACCACTTGAACTTAATGTCAACCATCACTCTGCTGCTAGGCAGCCCAGTCTGGACAGTATTAATTTCTATTCCTAGTCTATATACTACTGTCACCATTGAGCTCTTCAGCGACTATGGTGCAGATTTGGCAGTAGATTCAACCACTGAAATATAAAGTACAACATCCCCCAAAGCAGGATATATATGGAAAATATCCTACCATAAAACCATCAATTTGGAACCTTATTGAAGCTATCTACTTTTGCATGTGTATTTCTTTGGGCCCTTTTGATCTCTTTATTTACCATCTACCATTATATCTCTGCCATGCTTGCTTCATTTGGTGTGAGCCATGCTCTTCTCCAACTCTGTGTGACCATCTTCTTGGATCTTTAATAGCACATCAAATCTTATAAGTGGGCTATCAAAAAAAGTAAGCTTTGCCTAGATCCAAACTTTGTCTTCTACCCTTCCTAATCAGCCACCCCAGAATCCATATTCTCATACACTCTCCATCTTCGACTGGGGCAATTGGCTAGTGTCTTAGTTGTAATCCTTAATTTATACTTATTTTGATTTGCCTGTGTCTAGAGAAGTCAACTGTTGGTTAAAAGTGCATGGTACACTTACAAAGTACCACAGTTGAATCCCTAGCACCTGTGTTGGGTATCCCATGATTGCCTGTAATTCTATCTCCAAGAAATGTGACACCTCAGCCTCTGGGGTCACCTACATTCTCACATGTATACACATATACATAAACATATGTAAGTAAAAACAGAAATACTTTATTTTGTTGTATATTAAATTTCAAATTTGTATAAATCAAAAATTTTCTATTGTCACCAAATTTCAGCTTCTTCACTTCTAATATAATTACCCTTTATGACATCTATTGCTTGTGGCCTCTGGGACTTGAGTGTTTCCTATGTGGAGCAGAAAGTGGCTTCCATCCTTTGCCTCCTCTTCCCTTCTTTTACTCCCTTTGGAACGGAAGGTCTAAGTTAGTGAATCTGATTGACAAAACCTATATCAATTGCCCAGATTAGTTGCTAGAGTCTGGAAAAATGATTCTGGCTCCTGTCTTGAGAAGGAAAGATAATATAAGAAAGGACTCACAAAGGAAACTCAGGCATCCGTCTGTGACTTGATGATGAATATATTACTATGAATAGGGAAGCATGTCGACAAATGGAACACAGGACAGTGTCTTCCCCAAAGTATAATGCTGTCCTGCTGTCACTCTGCAGCTTATTTCTAGATATTTTCTATGAGAAGAAATTATTACATTGTTTGTTTAACCACTGTCCACAGTATAATTAGTCAAATATTTACCCAAAGGACCAAAATTCAAGACAGTTTTAGTTTAGTGTCGTGTCTTCGTGTGCACTTATGGCTCTGTGTTTTCCTTCTCTGATGTTCAGTGTTACTATAAGATAGAGATGCCTATCTCACTGATGTTTCTGAGATATTACTGAGATGATACATAGGATCACACATTGGCTTCTTGCACAGAATGATTTCCAGCATGTGTTACTATGTCTTCTTTGCAGCTCTCATAGAATGACGTTAGGTCATAGGATAACCTCAGGGGCTTACTGAATCACCATAGATGGCTCATATTTTATATTACCAACCCTTTTGTAAAACTTATCTTGTCTTCCTTGAATATTTGAAAATTAGTGAACCATACATAGGATATATTTAAATATGCTATTAACTAGAATGCATTTTTTAAATGAGAATGCCCTTTCCATGTTGAAGCAATATTGATCTCTCCATTACTGAAGGACCCCAGAGGTAGGCCGCTGTCCAGGGTCCTGATTGTAAATCCCATAGGCTAAATTTCAGACTTAAATCTGACTTCTACCATAGCAATGCTTCTTGGCCTTTCAAACTTTATGAACTTTCACATTTTTCCTTGATTTGCCTTCTATTATATTCGTTATTCAAGAAGCACTTGTTGACCTTTACTGACTGTGAACTTTACTGAGTATATTACAAAAGCAATAGGTATACATGATCCCGTTTATCTGTTCTTTCTGCTTTTTCTGGTGGAGAATTATATGGTTTGTCCTAAAGACAGATATTTTACATTGACTAATAGCCCCATTCTGATATTTAAATCTCTGGATTCATTACATATTACCAGAGACACACATAATAAAGTATTTAGCTAAAGGTCTAATACTTAAATGGTGGGCACTGTCATAGGCCACTGGTGGAAGTACTATAAATGGAGAGACTCTCCATATTTGTGATGGCTATTCTTGATTGTCAACTTGACTACATCTAGAATTTAGTAAAACCCAAATGTCTGGTAACACCTGTTAGTGAGTTTTTACTTAAATCATTTGAAGTGGGAGGGCCATTTCTAATCCAGATCTTTGACATGTGGCAATGCACCATTAATCCAAACCTTTTGATGTGACATCTACCTTTAATCTGGGCCACACATTCTGCTGGAAACCTAGATAAAGAAGAAGAAGAAAGCTCTCTCTCTCTCTCTCTCTCTCTCTCTCTCTCTCTCTCTCTCTACCTGCTTGCTCTTGCATGTTAGCAAGTTCTTTCCATTCCTTTAATAGCATTATTGTCTATTTCTTCAGGATTTTGATGTACATTGCAAATTGGCTGAGACATCCAGCTTCATGAATTGAACAACTACTGAATTCTTGGCCCTTCTATTACTAGACAACCATTGTTAATCTAGCAGAATCAGTCTATAAGCCATTCTAATATTATAATATAGTAGTACAAAAATGTCCATTATTAATTATTATAGTAGTTAGTATTATAAAATGAATATATAGAAAACGGATATATAGACAAGAATATATAGAAGGGCATCTTAAGCTACATTATAAATGCAAGCCCACCTATGCTACATAAGAAGCCTCTTTTCAAAATTCTGGGAAGTAAATTAATTTTCTCTTCTAAAGTCAAGAAATCTAAGATTAAAGCATCGGTGGAATTAATTTCTATAGAGACCTCTTCCCTTGATGTGTACATGATAGTTCTCTCTCTCTCTCTCTCTCTCTCTCTCTCTCTCTCTCTCTCTCTCTCTCTCCCTCCCTCTCTCTCTCTCTCTCTCTCTCTCTCTCTCTCTCTCTTTCCTTTCTCTTCCTCTCTCTCCCCTTCCCCCCTCTCTCATATGTGTGTATATGTTTGTGTCTACATCTCCTACTCTATAAGGACATAGTCATATTATATTGGGACCCAATATAATGATCTTATTTTCACTTCATTACTCTGTAAAGCCACTGCCTCCAAATACATGAATATTCTGAAGTGTTTACGATTAAGACTTCCACAGACAAGCTGCGGTGAGGATATAGAGTCACTCTATAACATTTTTCACAGCTATGTCCCCCATGAATTGCAAGTGCTTCTCATGATGTTAGGTATCATTCCAAATTACAAAAGATTACTCCACTTCAGCCTCTGAGGAATCCAGTTGCACAAGTAGAGATAGAATGAGTCCACCAAGACACTATTCCTTGCATAGACTGTGAGCAAATTTACAGCATCTCAGTCTAAAGCAATTACCTCCCCTGCTGCATTTTCCTGAATAAAGTGTTTGTTTTATGTAACTGAACAAACATGCAAACATTTCCCTCTAGACCTTCATATACCAAATTGGCAATAATGTTGCATGTTTTCATGCTTCCTTAACAAATTCATATTCATTCATCATTTTTAACTTTAATTACTGGTATCCTTTTCTTTTTTACTTTAAATTAAGCATAAGTAGAGTAAACACAATACAATTATGAGTCTGGGCTATATTTTATATTTTATGTTTAGTAGAGGACTATATTAGTTACTTCTCTCTTCCTGTGGTAGAATACGATGACCAATAGTAACTTAGAGGACAATGGACTCATTTTACCCTACCATTCTGGTGGGACATACATTGTAGTTAGATTATGAGGGTAGCCAGTCTGCCAGGAAACAGATCTATCTCATTTCATTGCATACAGGAAGCTGAAAGTAGGGTCGGGGAGTAAGATCAGCCTATAAAATCTCAAACCCTATTTCTAGGGTCATACTGCCTTCAGCAAAACTCTACCTCCTAAAGACTCCAGGATTCTCCAAAATGCTGCCATTTCTTGGGGTTCACGTTTTCAAATACATTTGCCTGTAGGTGGTATTTCTCATTCAAACCACCATAAGCATCTTGGACAGACTATACTCAATGGATACAGCAGAATTTAACAACTACTTGTCACAGACCTTGCCTAGTCTGTACCCCAAAGCCTTTCTCAATGCTTAGGATATGATAGTTCTCAATACAGACTCAGATGTTGCATAAGGATGGGTCTATAATAATAGTGGACCCATTACCAAGAAATTTTAATGTTTTGAAAGTCTCTGTTATTTACTTCCATAGCCTTTTTATAGTGCATTTCTTGTATGTTTATGATAATGTTGATATAAATAAACCCACTTGACTGCCAGTTGCTTAAAATATAGTATTAGAATATAAAAATGAATGGTTACATTATTATATTTTTACTGAAATATACTTTTTTACTGTAATTTTAGAGTATTTTTGTGCTATAAGGAGTCTGCTATAAAGCCATATGCTAGGTTTTTCTGTTATCAGTCTCACATAACCAATGTTTGACTGATTGAACTAAATCACATTGTATTGTGCAAGTTTATGCTATGTTGTTGGCACAATGATTAAGCTGCCAAACGGGGAGTTTCTAGTAGTGCATCCATGTGTACAAAACACTGCATATTTCTATCAACTGAGTACTGAGTTATTCTTTATAAAGCTTTTGTGTACGAGTCACCAAAGATGCATCTCTTTAGCAAGTAGAGACTACCACAAAAATTTACCACTGGACATAATGTAGTGACCAACAGTTTGTGGGAGAACATAGACCAAGTAGATAGACCAAGCATCTCATTAGATGCTATATTATAGCTCCTCCATCTGTGGTTCAGAAAGCATCATGGAAGGAGGGCTAGAGGTAACAACAAAAATTTAAATTTGGACCAGGAAGCCTGCCAGAAAATTCTGTCTTAGAAATGGGTGCCTGTATCTCATGGATTCTTCTCTAAACTGACCAGTTAATTTGACATAAGGCAAGCATCAACAGATAAAAGAAAAATGAAATAATTTCCTGTATCTTATCACACCACCATGGAGTAAAGTTGGACTTCATCAAGAATATAAATACAAGACAGCCTACACACTCATGGAAATTGAACAACTCTCTAGTCAATGATCTCTGGGTCAGGGAAGGAATAATGACAGAAATTACAGACTTTCTAGAGTTCAATGACAATTAAAGCACAACATACCCTAATTGATGGGACACAATGAAAGCAGTGCTAAGAAGTAAGTTCATAGCACTACATACCTCCATAAAGAAATTACACAGTTCTAACACCAGCAATTTAAAAGTAAACCTGAAATCTCTAGAAAAGAAATATGTAAGCCCATCAAAGCAAAATAAAAGGCAGGAAATAATCAAAATCAGGGCTGAAATCAATCAGAAATAAAGAGAAAAAAATCACAAATAATCAATGAAACTAAGATCCAATTCTTTGAGAAAATCAACAAGTTAGAACCTTGATGGAAAAATACTCAATAAAACACCCATAAACCAAATTCACTATGATCAAGTAGGCTCCATCCCAGGGATACAGGGATAGGTCAATATATGAAAATCCATCCATCTACTCCACCATATAAAGAAGATGAAAGAAAAAAATCACATGGGCATCTCATTAGATGCTGAAAAAGCCTATGACAAAATCCAACACCCCTTCATCATAAAAGTCTTATAGAGATCAAGGATACAAGGCACATACCGAAACATAACAAAAGCAATATAAAGCAAGCCAACATCAAAACCAAATGCAGAAAAACATAAAACAATTACACAAAAATCAGGGACAAGATGAGGCTGTCCACACTCTCCCTTTCAATTTAATATAGTACTTGTAGTTCTAGCCCGAGTAATAAGACAAATAAAGGAGATAAAGGGGATAATATTTGGGAAGGAAGAAGTCAAAGTAGCTCAATTTGCAGATGATATGATTGTATACATAAATAACCACAACAAATTCTACCAGAGAACTCCTATCCCTGATAAACACCTTTAGCAAAGAGGCTAAATACAAAATGAACTAAAAATATTCAGTAACCCTCATTTATACAAATGACAAATGGTCTGAGAAAAAATTAGGAAAATAATACCCTTTCCAATAGCCATTAATAATATAAAACATCTTGGTGTAACTCTAACCAAGCAAGTGAAAGACCTATATGACAAGAATTTCAAGTCACTAAAGAAAGAAATTGGGGAAGATATCAGGAGCTAAACATTGTAAAAATGGCCATTTTACCAAAGGCAATTTAGAGATTCAACAGAATTCCCATGAAAATTCCAACAAATTCTTTAAAACCTTAAAATAGCAATTCTCATCTTCATATGGAAAAACAGAAAATTCAGTATAGCTAAAACAATCCTGAACAATAAAAGAACTTCCAGAGGTATCATCATCACTGTTCTCAAACTATACTACAGAGCAATAGTAACAAAAACTGCATGGTATTGATATAGGAACAGACAGCTATATGGAATTAGATCTAAGACTGAAATAAACCCAAACACCTATGAACAGTTCATTTTTGACAAAGGAGGCAAAACTTGATAATGAAAAAAAGAAAGCATCTTTTCAACAAATGTTTCTGGTCTAACTGGACACCTGCATGTAGAATACAAACAGATCCATAGCCATGACCTACACAAAAAGTAGATAAAAGACCTTAATGTGTAAAACTGGATAGACTAAATCTAATAGAACAGAAAGTGGAGGATAGCCTTGGACTCATTGGTACAGGAGGCAACTTACTGAATAGAATACCAGTGACTCGGGCTCTGAGATCAACAAGTGAAAAATGAGACCTCATGGAACTGAAAAGCTTCTGTAAGGCAAAGGACACCATCAATAAGACAAAATCATAACCTATAGACTGGGAAATGATCTTCACCAACCTTACATCTGACAGAGGTAAAATATCCAAAATTTGTAAAAAAAAAAAAAAAAAAAAAAAAAAAAAACTAAATAATCCAATTAAAAATGGGGTACACTGCTAAAGAGAGAATTCTCATCAGAAGAATTTCAAATGTCTTAGAATCACCTTAAAAATGTTCAAAGTCATCAGGGAAATGCAAATCAAAACAACTGTGAGCTTCCATCTTATTCTAGTCAGAATGGCTAAAATAGAAAACTCAAGTGATTGCACATGTTGGTGAAGATGTGGAGCAAAGGGAACACTTCTCCATTGCTGGTCAGAGTGCAAACTTGTACAATGACTTTGGAAATCAATTTGGTGGTTTCTCAGAAAACAGGGAATAGTTTTACCTCAAGACACAGCTATATCATTCTTTATATATCCAAAAGATGACCCACTATACCACAGGGACACTTGCTCAACCATGTTCATAGCAGCTTTATTCATAATAGCCATTCACAACCTAAAATGTCCCTCAACAGATAATAGATAATAGAATAGATAATGAAAATGTAGCACATCAACAGAATGGAATATGATTCAGCTACTAAAAATAAAGGCATCATGAATTTTGCAGGCAAATAAATGGAACCTGAGACTATTATCCTGAGTGAGGTAACCGATACCCAAAAGGACATGTATGGTATATACCCACTTATAGGTGGATATTAGCCATAAAATACAGGATACCCATGCTAAACTCCATAGACATGAAGAAGATAAACAATAAGGAAGGCCCAGGCAAGGATACTTGAATCTCACTTAGAAAGGGAATAAAATAGTTCTAGGAAGCAGGTGGAGGGAGGGGACTGAATGGGAGATGGGATGAAGAGAGGAATAGGGAGAGGAATGATCAGGTGTTGGGAGAAACAGGAGAGATGGACAAATGGTCATGAGAATGAACAGAAATCTGCAACTGTCAGGGGTGGGGAGGTACGGGGCATCTCAAGGACTTGCCAGAGACCTGGGATAGAGAAGGCACCCAAGAATCATTGTGGGTAACCCTAGCTGTGCCTCATAGCATTGGGAATTTGGAAACTGAAGAGGCCACCTCCTGTAGCCAGGCAGGAGTCCCAGTAGAGTGATGGAGATGCCTACCCATGCACACAACTTTTGATCCAAATTATATCCTGTCTACAGGAAATGCAAGGTCAAGAAATAGAGCAAAGACTGAAGGAATAGCCATGCAATAACTGGCCCAACTAGAGACCCATCCCATGTGCAAGCAACAATCCCTGTCACTATTAATAATGATCTGTTATAAGGAACTCACACAATATGAACTCACTGATAAGTGGATATTAGCCCAGAAACTTAGGATACCCAAGATATAGGATACAATTTGCTAAACGCATGAAATTCAAGAAGAACAAAGACCAAAGTGTGGACACTTTGCCCCATCTTAGAATTGGGAACAAAACACCCATGGAAGGAGTTACAGAGACAAAGTTTGAAGCTGTGACGAAAGGATGGACCATATAGAGACTGCCATATCCAGGGATCCATCCCATAATCAGCCTCCAAACGCTGACACCATTGCATACACTAGCAAGATTTTGCTGAAAGGACCCAGATAGAGCTGTCTCTTGTGAGACTATGCCAGGGCCTAGCAAACACAGAAGTGGATGCTCACAGTCAGCTATTGGATGGATCACAGGGCCCCCAATGGAGGAGCTAGAGAAAGTACCCAAAGAGCTAAAGGGATCTGCAATCCTATAGGTGGAACAACAATATGAACTAACCAGTACCCCCAGGAGCTTGTGTCTCTAGCTGCATATGAATCAGAAGATGGCATAGTCGGCCATCAGTGGAAAGAGAGGCCCATTGGTTGTGCAAACTTTATATGCCTCAGTACAGGGGAACGACAGGGCCAAGAAGTGGGAGTGGGTGGGTGGGGGACTTTTGGGATAGCATTGGAAATGTAAATGAAATAAATACCCAATAAAATAAAATAAATAATGATCTGTTATGCTTGCAGGCAGGAGTCTAGCATGGCTGTCCTCTGAGAAGCTCCACCCAGCAACTGACTGAGATAGATGCAAAGACCCACAGCCAAACAGTGGATGGAGCTTGGGAACTTTTGTGAGTTGGGGGAAAGATTGAGGGCACTGAAGGGGATAGGAACACCACAGGAAGACCAGCAGAATCAACTAACCTGGACCCTCAGGGCTCTCAGAGACTGAACCATCAACTAAGGAGAAGGCACAACTGGTTATAGGCTTCCCTTTACACATGTAGCATATGATCAGCTTGGTCTTCATGTAGGTCCTAGATAACTGGAGTAGGAGCTATCCAAAAAGCTGCTGCTGCCTGTCTGTTGTAGCTGGGCTGCCTTGTATGGCCTCAGTGGAAGAGGATGTGCCTATCTATCCCCACAAAGACTTGATGTGCTAGCCTAGAGGAATGTCTGGGGAGGTGCTGCAGTCTCTCAGAAGAGAAGGGGAAGGGCATGTGGGGAGGTATTGTGGGGGGAGATGGCTAGGAGGGGGCAGATATTGGGATGTAAAGTGAATAGATAAAAAATAAATAAAAAGAAAAGAAAAAAGAAATGGGTGCCTATAGGAGACCAGAACAATTGCAACATCAATTAACACATTAAGAGGAAAAACTCTGTGGGGTCCCAGGTCTGGATGAAAATCTACTGGCAACTAATGGCTGCTGGGAGTAAGGGGGGAGAAAGTGATTATAATTCTATTTAAATTTAAAAATACATTAAAAATAAAAATAATATTAAAAAATTTCAAGCAGTATTTATGTGCCAGACATAGAAATTTGAAATCCTTTTAACTGTCCTTTGACTGAGGTCTTTCAGTCAATTTTTTCCATTGACATGTGAAAATATTCTACATTTTGTTAAATTTCAGAGCTAGAATAATCTGAGGCTGTCTGGACTGTGTGCTGGTAGATACCTGGGAAGGTTTAGTTGGCCTAAAAGCTATGGCAACACAAAGGCTACAGAGAGAAAGCTAATCCTTCACAAGTTTGGACTGACTCCTTGTCCTGTGTTTTCCAGTCATACACAGTGTCACGAATCATTAGCAGCAGGAACCTTGTTGTTTAGAAGGAATAATTATAATCTTAATCCTTCCCTCAAAGTATTCTTGAGAGAATGTAAAAAAAAAAAAAATAGTTCTTCAAGATTTGAAATGAAGAGAAGCTTTGGGGCAGAATTTAGGGGAAATGAAGTTGACCTTTAAATTTTACTCTGGCTTCCTGGTCTTAGACTGTTTGACTTGGAATCTGATAGAAAATTAAAACTTTAGTTGCATAGCCAGCTTTGCATTGTAAAGATTACCTTCTGTTTTAGTTACTTTTCATGGGCTTTAAATAAGAAATCATGACCAAGGCGACTTATAAAAGATAGTTTTCTTGGGCTTGCTGTTCTTAGGGTTAGAGTCCATGACCATTGTGCTAAGGAGCATGGCAACAATCAGGCAGGAATGGCACTGGAGCAATAGCCAATAGCTCATATCTTGAGCTAGAACCATGAGTGAGAGAGGTAACCAGGAATGGTGTGGACTTTTGAAACCTCAAGTCCATCACTTTGACATCCTTCATCTATCAGACCACAGTTCCTAATCCTCCCCAAATAATTGGGGAACAAGTATTCAAATATATGAGCCTATGGAGTCATTCTCATTCAAACCATCCTCTAATAGGCATTAAGAAATGTCTCACTACCACTAGCAAAGGGAAAGAAAGAGAGAGGATATTTTTTACTCAAAGCATAGTTTTTTGGAAGTTCTAACTGCAGAGATTATCAGGATTATATGGGGAATCTATTAATGAAAGAACCTAGTGAGGAAACCCCCACTCAGCTCCTGATTCGGGGTACACCCAAGAATCACGAACAGAACACAACACCTTGATGTAACAACACAAGGTATTTTAATGGCGGAGCTCCGGGTCAAAAGGTATCTCACACAGGAGACAGTGGATTCAACCACAAGGCTTGGAAGCTAGGGGTTTTTATAGAAAAGGAGTGGGGCTGGGGGAGGAATTGGCGCGGTTTCACATGATTGGTCCATTTAAACATCAGCAGCCTGTTAACATTTAACTTAGGTCAGAGGGGTGGGAGATAGGGAGGCGATGGGCCTGCCCGGGCATGTCCTGGTCTGTTCTGCTATGTTCTCAGCCCCAGGTTTTAAAGCTCACAAACAACTCTTTGGGCTATTTGATATACATTACATGAATCACAGGTCTCAAGTTTTATTTCCTTTCATTATCATGATTGTCTTTAAGGAGTTTAAGGTGGTATAAAATACCAACATGCAAATAAAAATGATACAGAAGGAGATGTTTTTCCATTATGTTGAACAGCAGACCCTGTAGTGAGCAGAGCCAGGATGAGCAGCAAGCATGTAAGCCACTTATATGAAACGCAAAAGAGGGCTGTCAAAAACTCATCCAAGATAAAACCTAGGTAGTGTTTTAAAAATTCAAATAATGCAATCCAGTGAAAACATATCAAATTTTAAGTAAAGTCAGGATCAATGCTACTGATTTTTTCTCTCTGCCTCGGGCTCAGTGTGGCCGTGCAGCTGACACAAACACCAAATACACATGTTTCTAACTATCCAAACCATTTGCCTCCTATTAATTTCCCAGATAGGCAACTGGAAAGTTGCAAAGCATTTAAAAACACAGTAGTTAAGAACACAGAATTCATGTTCACGTGTCCAAGTTGAAAGCTCACCTCGGCTGCTTGTAGACTATCATCCTCTTGGGTGATCTCCTTAATTACATGTACCTCCATTCTCATTTTACTAAAACGGGGCCAATAGTACTGAACGCCCACTTCTGTTATTCGAAATGAACCAATGCATGCAAAATGCATAGTCAATATATTTGTCAAATGGTTAACTGCTCTTTTTATACTGTAAAAGATTTCAATCAATAAGCTATTGAGAGTCAAATATTACTGGTGGGACCACAGCATATTGATAGACTGATTGATAAATTTGAAGGAGGCCATATTTTATGTAGTCAAAGGTGGTATTGAACTTGCTATATAGCCCAGCATGACCTTGAGCATCTCATCCTGCTGTATAAAGTCCTGAGTGTTAGAATTACAGGCATGTATCACTGTATCCAGTTCTATGTGATACTGAGGATTACACTCTGGGATTCATACATGCCTGACAAGCCTTCTAAGAATTGATCTACGGCCTCAGCCCCATGAGTCCCTTAGACTGTGTTGCAGTATGCTGTTGAACTTGCAACAAAGGCAGATCTGCTGAGACTTGAAGAATGAATAGGGAATTGATAATTGAGGAAAAGCACATGAAACCAAATCTATATTATAAGAAACTCTTGAAATCCTGAACACAAGCTGGCAAAAAGTAAGAGCGTATGGTCTATAGTGGAGAGTGGGAGGTAAGAGCAGGATGGATAGGGATCAGGCCACGCGTTGCGTTCTGACATCTCTTTATGTAATGGGAAGGTTGGAGGGGAGGAAGGCACCATTTCCCGACCTGACTTTTGAAAAAGAAAACTTGCTACAGGGTGAAAGGTTCAAGGAAGTATTGTCATTTCTAGATACATAAAACATAATATATACAGAGATGGAGGATATTTTGTAGATTATATAAAGGAAGAAATATGAAGTTACATTTACAGCAAGTGATAATTTCAATGTTCTGGGAGGGGAAGGGAAGTTCATATTTTCAGAATTTTAATTTCAACTGGAGACTCAAGGTTGGTGTATCATAGATCTTACTCATATTTTTAGACAAACATTGGTACCAAAGATGTCCTATCATTATGCTGGATTTATAAGTCAGGGCTCAAAAACAATGATCTTGTCAAGGCTACTGCTTTGTGGGTATAAAATAATTTGATTTATTAGGAATCTATTTTCATCAGTTTTAACTTATTCTTTTCATTATAATGAAATTAAACAAAATTGTTAAAAAATTATCTTTTGCAAACCATTCTTGGTCAAGTGTTTTCTTTTCTGACTCCCCTGTTGTTTTCTTTGTATAGATGTGAATTTTTACACAGCTGTAATCAAAGCCTGTGTGTAAATTTGCATTCTGGCATTTTTGAAACCTAGAATTATAATTTCCATGTCCCCCTTTCCTGAAAATACAGAATAGCCCACTCCTAAGAGATGAATAATGTACTTTAGAAGACAGAAGAAAGGGGTACAGGCTCAGAAGACAGGACTTATGTAGATTAGAATTAGAAACACTGCTGACATTTTACAAAATAATTAAATGTGGAAAACATATGTAAGTTGTCTCTTTGTGATATGGAGTTACCAGAATTTAACTGTATATAAACAGAAGTGTACATACACTGTGTCGAATGCCCGTCAGGAGTTGCCTTTCTTGGCTCACTCTGAGGAACAGGTAGGAAAATAACATCACCTTCACATGATGCACATTTGAAGTTTAAGTTCCTTTCTAATATGGCAGACAATATGATTCTTAGCCACTATATCAGAGGTGAGCTTTTGTTTATTCATTCATGTAAAACGTGTGCCGATACTGCATCATGAAATGAGTTGAAAACCCTGGGGTCCTGCCTACTACAGTTGGGTGGAGACCATAGTTCTTTAAGAAATAATCTCAGTGTTTAATCCTTAGTACCACATACCTGGGTATAGTGATACATGCCTGCAATCCAACCCCCAGCACTTTATATGGATCAGGAGTTCAAGGGCATCCTTGGCTATATGGCAAATTCAGTGCCAGCTTTGGCTACATAGTATGGTAAAATATAGTGCTACATACATTCCAGTAGTGACTTGCATTACAGGTTTGGAAACCTGGAAGTAGTCCTGAGGCAAAGAGTTTCAAGTAAACTCAGCCTCCTGGAACCTTGGCATTCTCATAGCTAGGAATGGCCCCAGATTTGTCCCTGCAATATTGTGGAGGGTCTTGCATGCTTTCTTACAGAATTTTCCTGGATAAGAGTTAGAAATCTCAGGGCAAGCTTAGCAAAGTATACTTTTCGAATCTTCATTACAGCCAAGTTACTTTCATAGGCAAGTACTTACCAAGGCCTAGGAAATAAGGGCGTTGTGGTATTGCATTATTCATGAGAAGGTCAGCTAGAGCAGAGCCCCCTGGTGTTGGCTTTCACAAGGCTCAAAGGAGTAGCACAAATTGTGACTAGGATGTGAAATCCTTACCTGTCATCAGCTGACCCTAGGCAGGGCTGTTCTATCTTTACTGTAAATATTACCTGGTTCCTGTAAGTTCCTTTTGAAGTCATTCCTTTGTTTTGTGTCAGGTAACTTCAAGGTACTTTGCCTGCTGTGACATCCTACCCCTTTGTTTTCTGGATTACATAAGACTGGTGTCACTTTGTGACAATACACTCAGATTCAACATGCTCTCTCGAGTCTGTCTGCACAGCGGACTCTATGCCCATATGTCTGAGACTCTGATTCCCGCGGATGGAGGAGGTCCCGCAGAGGCCCCGTCTGTGGCAATATAGTCTGGATATCTTTTCCTTTCCTGTTTCATACTTACACCCAGGGTGCTGTGAGGATTTCAGCAGCTACCTGCTGCATATCTGTGCATTACTTTTCAGAGTCAGATTATTACAGGCCATAGGAGACTTAGCTTTTCTCTGGGCATGAAAAGAGGAGGCTTTTGAGGTCAGTACCTCATTTTGCTACACTGATTTAACCACTGCCTCCGCATGAGGCCTTGGCTGACTCCCCTGTTCGCTCCAGTTTTCTCAAGCTTCCCTCTTAGGGGATACTGCCTGCCTGTGGGCCTAATTCTGAGAGTTCCAGGAGATGGTTGTGCCTCTGCCTTCCCCATTGGGCCAAGCAAATGGGAATTGCCTTTATATTCAGTGGTAACATTACAACTCTGTGAATCGCGGCTGGACACTGCTTTAATTTGCTGTCCCATAAACTGAGTATTACTAAATGCTGATGCTTTGAGAAATAATTAAAGAGGTCTCCTATACCCAAACAGGACATTTGACACTAAACGCTACTTCAACTTGGTTTTCTATGAAATTTCCTGTTTATATTTTGTATCTATTCTATTTGCTTCTGTGTTGATCAACTATCCGATCCAGGTTTCATATTCTGGGTATGCTAAACAGCCCCGTTTTCATTCTGCCATTGGATTTGTGGACCATTCTGGTTCTCTGAACATTGTATTCTGATACATTGCATGATCTATGACTAATGTTATGCCCACTCCAGACTGTTCTTGGATTCTTATATTAGTTTTATCTCAATCTACAAATCTGCCTTGTGGAGAGGTACTGGATTTTTTTTTAAATACTACATTTGATGTTTTACATATGCTGTGTAAAGTATGCTTAATGAGTTGCATTTCAAGGAGAAATGGAAAAACATGTTTTTTTTTTTTTAAATTGGCTAATCTCCCTCCTACTTCCCAGATAAACACTACTGATAAACTCACACAAATCATACAAATCCCCAGTTCAGTATACAGATGTTTCCCAAATGTTTCCTTATAGGCTATACATAAACATATCACATAGTGAGTAAGATTCACAAACAGAAAACTCACCATTTCAAAGTGCCACATCTTATTAAATTTACAGTACTTTATAGTTTTTTTGTAACCATGCAATTCTAGATCATTTACATCACCTCAAAGGATGGCAGTCACTTCCCATTTCGCTGTTCCTTTAGCCCGTGCTATGTGCTCTGTCTTTGTGAGTTTGACATTATAAAAGGAATATACAATATGTGAACTTTTGTGTCTAAGTTCATTCACTTAATGTGTTTTCAGAATTCATCCATGTTGTATGTATAGTTCCTTTTACTATTAAACAATAATTTGTTGTGTAACCATACCAGCATTTCATCTGTTACATCATTGATGGATCCTTTTTACATTGTTGGTTATTATTAGTGGCGATGTAATGAGTTTTCAGACAGAAGTTTCCATTTCACACCAGTTTGTCTAGGCACTTAGCAATGGCCTTCATCTGTCATTCTTCCCGATCATCTTCCTATTTTTGACCATTAGTGATGTTTGCTAAACTTACAAAATTCAAGGCTTAACTTGATGTGGAACTTAATCTTACAGGATTCCAGACTACTACAGAAGTAAAGCAAAATCATCACGTTGCTGTGCCAAGTTTTAAGTTTTTATTCTGGAACATTTACTGGGAGAACAAGATACCTTGCATAGAGGTAAGGTGTTTAAATGGATAAGAACATCTAAAAGAACTCACAGAGAATCTTCATCCCAAAGAAAACACCACTTAGAAAGTATTAGTGAACAAATTACACAGGTTTGTGAGCCCAAAAAAATTTGGATTCTGCCCATTTTCCCTTGTTGTGTGTGAATAACCGAATGTAGAACTCTTTCCCTTAGTAATTCAGAGTTGGCTAGCAGTCTTCATTTTGTAGTTCTGGCCTCCAACAAGCCAATGAATAGATTAAGGAAAATGGATGGAAATTGGGATTTGAATCACTTCCTAATTGTTTTTACTCAGTTCAAATGGCTGCAGTTACCATATACACATTTTTCTCCACTAAGCAATCTCTAGATAAATGAAAACAGTCATCTTTTTTAAACATTCCCTCCATCTTTTCTCCCTCCACAAATAAGTAGCCCTGTGGTCCTCTCTATTCACATTAGCACTTTGCTATTGGTTTCTGAACTTGAAATCAAGCTGTTCATGAAGTTTGATGTTATCTGCTTTGCTGAGATTGTGTCTGATAGCCTCTGAATCCAAGCTGTTGACAAAATAAGCTTCCTGTGTGTGAGGCAAGTGCCTATGCAGTCAGGGACATTTTAATAGCAGCATGCTGAATAATCGATTCCACTCTAAGGCTCAGATCAATGCTATCTCCGAGATGTCTAAGTAGCCATTAAATATGAACAGAACAGATCCAAGAAGCAGAGAAACGAGCTTGAGGATGGCACTTGACCAGTAGCACGATGCTTGAAGTGCTCACGAAGGGAGACCTTGACCTACCTGGAAAATTAACTTTTATTTATTTATTTTTCTCATTAGTGGATCTCAATTAGGTAAGTTAATTTCATTATGCTTTGCGAGTTCTCATTTTAAATATTTTGTTATTTTCAAGGGGAAAAAAAATCTATGTAATCCTTGTGGCATATCTCCTAGAGTCTTAGAATTCTTTTTGTTTGCTTTATACAGTAAGTAAATAAATTTTATGGGGCTGAGTAAGAACACTTGAGAAAACCTTAGTTCAAATCTCCAGAACGTACATTAAAGGAACATTACCAGGCATGACTGTTGTTCCCTGTAACTCCAGTGTTGTGGGCAGTGGGGGGACTGCTACAGACAGATGACTGCCAGGACTGGCTGACTGTTTGGTTCAATAAGAGACCTTGTCTCAAGGGAATGAATCTGCCAGTGATATGGGAATACATTCAGGATCTACCTCTGGCTTCTATATGCATGCAGAGATATATGCAGATATACCATAATCAGATAACACACAGAGTATTGAACTTTATTTTAGAATGGTTTTAGACTTACAGAAAAATACTGCATGTGCACTTTTATTATTACTAGCATTTTATTTTGTACACCACATTTGACAAATTAAAAAAATTAATCCAGGCTCATTATTGAAGTCCATTTTATTTGTTTATTTTGATACACTTTCCTTTTGTTTCTCAGGACCTCATTAGAGACTATATGAGTGTCTCTTAGATATGACTGTTTCACAGACTTTGATTGCCTTCTGAAATCTTAAGAGCATTGAAGCTTCCAGCATAGCTATTTTGTGGGGAATCTATTGTGGGACACTATTTTGAGAAGATTTGGACAAGCATCTACTCATCTTAGATAGGGACTGAAGACAGGCCAATGTTTCATTGCTACCAAAGCTCAACATAGTGAACAAATATGTTCTATTGGAATTACTTGTAGCAGTATGGACAATGGGTTAGTTATAGGAACAGAAATGGTTCAAACAGAGTTATAGCACCAAGGCCCACCATGAAAAGCTAGAAACCTGGAACACACTGCACAGCTTGAAGGTAGGTCACCAGGTTGGATAATATCTTTTCTAGGCAGTTTAGTTAGTTTGAACCTTTTCTAGAGAGCTAGGCTGGTCTATTTCATCCAGGCATTTCAAGATATGTGATAGTCTTCTATACAGTTTGTCTGAGAGTGTCCTTCAGCAGTCTTTATTGCTTATATATGTTTGGGAAGGTAGGGACTTTGTGAATCTCATCATTTTCAGGGATTTCCTGTAGCTATTGAGTTTTCCTTTAGGATGGAATGTTTCTCCCCCTTGCAAACATATAGTATCTTAATGAGTTTCCTTCCAAAAGAACATTCGTTATCTGAGGGAAAATTTCTTCACAGCATTATCCATCGCCGGGACTTCCCTGTGTTCTTTGTAACCATACAGAAGCTATGGAATCCTAGGACAAAGACAGTAGAGGCCACTTGACCCTTCTGTCATATCACACCAAGAGTCCAAGCACATGGCTTACTATGCATGACGCTAACCTTGATCACCTGTCATTGGTAGAGTTTTTCAAGTATGAAGTTTGTGGGTTTTTTTTACATCCTCTTTACACAGTGCATTCTTTGGAAGAAATCACAATGCATTGCTCATTTTTAGGGTATGGACAGTTCCTTGTTAAGGCACAACTATCTATATAAATTATTTGAATATTTTACATGTGTTAAGATCTCATCTTGTGCTCCAAGGCTCTCTAGATTTTGATAGCAATCTGTATTGCCAGTTATGGATTATTACAACACCATACTGAATAGTTTCATTATCTCAAATGTCCTCTGAGCTTCACCATTCAGTTCTCTTCCTGAGAACTACCAGTCAGTCTAACATACATAGCTTGAAAATTTTCCCCCCAGAATGTGACATAGTTGGGGTTATACAGTATGTTGTAGTTTGTAATTTTCCTCCTTTATCAGCATGTAGTTAAGATTTATGCATGCTTTTGTGTTGAAAGCTCATTGCTTTTATATATACATTTTAAAATATTATGTATATTGGTGTTATGCCTGCATTTATGTTTGTGTGAGAGTGTCAGTTCCCCTGGAACTCGAATTATAGTCAACTGTGAACTATCATGTCAGTGCTAGAAATTGAACCTGGGACCTCTGGAAGAGTAGCCAGTGCTCTTAGCCACTGAGCCATGTTGTCAGCTTATTGCTCATTGCTTTTGATAACTGGATACCATGTGTATGCTGTCTGGAATTATTGCTGCTTATCCATTCGCTTGTTGGAGTACATTTTAGTTTGTAAGTTTGGGACAATTGTGAATAAAACCATCCTAAACATTTGACTGCAGGTTTCTGTCTGAAGATAACTTCAAACGAACTGTGCAAACACCTGGGAGTTCAGGTTTTTTTTCCCAAGCACATGCCATGACTTTGCTTAGCTTTCTAAGACACTGATAAAGCTCTTTCCCCCAAAAGAAATACTCATTTTGTAGTTCCACAAGCAGTAGCACCTCTGCTTGACATCTTCACCAACATACTGACATAGTTGGCACAGTCATTGTTTTAGTTGTTTTAAAAAGTGTGCCAGGATTTAGCTAAGTTTCACTTAGTGAACATCCATAGCCAATGTAAAAATGTCATGCAACAAAATCCCAGAGATTTCTGATTGGTTACTTTTGATTGTTACAGCTTTTCTGTAGACAGCACACATTTACCACAGAATCCTGGGACTTTCTTATGTGTTTCCTCTAAGAATGTAAAATACAGAATATTATATCTATGAATTAGTTTTGGGTTGAAGGAAAGAGCTTTTAATCACAGTAACTAGGTCTGGGCTACTTACTACTTTTGGGACTGAGCAAATTATTAACTTAACTTGCTTCATTTTCTTCAGCTTTTAGAATAGAGACAAAATTGGGACACAATAGATAAGGTTATATGAATTTAATGAGTTCCTGTATGGAGAGCAGTGAATTGTACCTGGAACAGGGTGTTCACATATTTATTGTTATTGCTATTACTATATTGATACCTCTAACATTAAGTCTTCAGAGGGCTCTCATATTTTCCAGTCCCTCACATTGGAGCTACACTGGCCTTTTTCATTGAATCATGCCTCATAAAAATAGAATAAGAATATTTCACATTCATTACATTTCTCACAGTGTAATTTCTTCCTACTCTGAAGAGCATGGTTGAAATTGATATCTTCATAGCTAACCTAAGTGCTACAGCTATTGCCTACCTGTGACTTCTTGTGTAACTAATAATCTTTTACATTAACTCAGTGCTTTAGATTTGACTTAAGGCCAGATGTTTCACAGATATTATCTCATTTGCTTCTGAGAGCAGCTTCCTAAAGGAGGCAGGACATCCTTAATGGACCCATGATGTTGATAAACTGAGGTACCTTGCCTCAAATTGCATAATATGCAAGGGGCAGGCCAGGGTTTGATTCAGGTCTTTTGTATTTCCATTCAACACTCTTTCTCAGAAACCAGCTACAGAGTGTATCTTCAGATAGAAGATATAGAAACCTCCTGGGATTGTTGGGTTCAGGGCTGAAGACAAGAAAACTGACTCACTTCAGATACGGAAGCTTAAAAATGGAAGGTTTGTTTTGTGAGCACTCAGGGAGTTGGCCAGTTTGAGATCTGAACCAGGAAACTGTGCAACATTTGTATAGGATGGGAACACAAATGAGGAGGAACAGGGTGGACTGCTGCATTGGGCAATCATGTTCTGACACAAGAGGTCAAGCAAGGAAGTTAACTTTGGTGAATGGGACTTATCTGGGTCACCTGGTTTCAGGGTCCTTGTGACTCAACAGTCAGGTCCCCTCTTGGACTCTGACCTGGAATCCAGAGTGAAAAAGTGACCAAGGAATTGGGAAGCAGCACATAGCCAATTAAGTCAAGACAAGCAACATATATATGACTTGTGTGCCTCAGTTTAGATAACAGGATAAGAGTGTCTTCCTTCTTCATATCATTTACTGGTTAACAGACAAACATGAAAACCTGAAGAAGCAGGATGAGAGTTGGGTTCTGGGGCTGGAGGACATGAACTCAGTTTTGACTCTGCCAGTAAGGTGGAACTGATTCTTGAGATGGCTGATCTCAGAAATCTATCTCCTATCAGGGTATTCAACAGTTCCCATGAATTCTGATCCACATGATCAGGCCTGTAGGGACAGGGATCTTGAAGGGGCTACATATTGTGTTCCTCAGGGTTTTCAACCAATGTCTCCCTGGCTGTCTCTGTCAGGTAGTGTAAACCTTTTTGTAACATCTATACCACTGATCCTAGTGTATTAAAAATGGGAGTCATCCCACTCCTCTTACTTTATGCCTGATTCTGGGGGCTCAGCTTCTAGCTGACTCATTGATACTAGGACTTCACACTCTCCAGTTGTCCAGTGTTGATATTCAGTCAACGTATAGATGATTCTTCTCCCAGGAAAGACTTGGGACTCTGAGACAGCCAGCTTAAAAGATATGAAATTGATGTTCTGGACATCTTCAACCACAGGAGTCTAAGGGCAGAGTTACTATTTCAGTGAGAAAGAAAACAAGTGTAAATACATCAAGAGGAAAAAATGGAAATAGACACACAAATAGATTATAGCTAGACAGACAGACAGACAGATAGATTATAGATAGATAGATAGATAGATAGATAGATAGATAGATAGATAGATAGATAGATAGATCTATAAAATGGATGATTTCACTTCCAAGTCTCAGTCCCTTTCAAAGACTCTGCTTTGGCATTGCCCTCTCCTTATCCCTAGTAACTTCAGTTATTGTCTCTTAACTTTCAGGAATCCTTATGCAAAACTTGCCATTAAGCTGCCCCAGTGCTACTCTCAGCAGGAGTATTAGCTTTCCCTTGTGACTGACTGCTACCACTTAGCTACTTTGTCCATTCTGCACACCAGGGTGTACCCAGAGCATTTAAGTGCATTTCTGCCCTGATGCAAGAAGCAAATGTTCCTTCTAAGGTTCCCCGGCCTTAGCAAGAGGGAGACTCTTCAGGTCTAGGATCTCAACCCTCTTTCTTATCCAGGAGTCTGATCTTCCATCTTCTAGACAGTTTGCTGCTTGAAATCTGCTGTGACTGAGAGGCAAAATATGAGAAGGAAGGAGTTGTGGGGTGGGGGGTGGAGAGAGTGGGGTACTTACTATGAATGTCTGATACATTCTGGTCTAAAGTTGAAGTCATTTAACTTCTATGAGGCTTCCCTTTTCATATGTAAAAGAAAGAGATAAAAATTTTACTATGTGGATTTTTTTAAAATAGAGATTTGAATGAAATGAAGAGAGTCATTTTATGAAATGACATGTGGACATGCTACAGTGCAGGGCCCATAGTAGATATTAAGTAAACCTTATTTACTCCTGCCTTATGAGGCGTTTCACACTCATTCTTCTTTATAACAAGCAGCAACTCCTGTGTCTCTACTGTCTTGTAAAAGGAGCCCTCAAGACACTAAGTCAGTAAGCCAGGGCTCAAAGCCTAGGCTGATAATTTTCTCTCTTTCCTGCTTTTCTTTTAAACTTCTGATAAAAGATCTCAAAACTGGCAGGAATTCTTTTAAAATGAAGACCCTGTGTTTTGGGAATGTGGCTGAATTGGTAGGTTGTTATATAATCACAGTGTGGTAGCACATATCTACAGTCCAAGCACTTAGAAGATGGGCAAAGGAAAGTCAGAAATTCAAGCTTAGCGTGGGTTACTTGAAACCTAAAAAGTATGTGAAATATAACTAAAAACTGAGGGCCTGGGCTACAGACTATTTCCAACGTCTCTATGTGAATATCTATGAGCCTGTCACTCACTTTTAAGTCACACTTTTATGGATATTGAATAAATCATCATATTCTTCACTATAAAGTTCTATGGGCTAGTTAATGATAAGAAATCTCCCATGGTATATGTCCCATGGCAGGGGAAACACTGCTTTCAAAAGAAACCATTTTGATTTCAGGAAAGATAACTTTCCAGGGATCACTACAATCAGAGGGAAATTGCCTCATGTCCTATAGTTAGATATTATTCTTTCCTCCCTGGGTCAGCAGCCTTGTCCCAGGATGATGGAGAACACAGGGAAGTGTAGTTTGAAAATGTCATCCACGAACTCATTTGATTCTGCAATCTTTTGGCTTTTTTTCTTTCTCCAAGGATCCTCACCAGCTATTCAGCTGCTTTCCTTCATACTCAAATCCCCAACCTTTGGAATCGTGTGAAGCAATAAAAGAGAGCTCTATTGGAAAAATTGTTCCCAGTGGACACTATAGTGAACGTTCAGAACACACAATGGTTTGACAGGTGATTTTATTATCCTTCTGCTAGCAGTCCATTGAGGATGATTCTGTGAAGGAGAGTTTGGGGTAACTCTTGGCTTCTTTATCTTTTTCCACCCATTTCAAGCTTTGTCCTCTCCTCCCCCCAGCCTGGCTTCTCTCTGAGTTTTAATCTTTTCCAGACTCCACAGATTGCTCCTCTCCTTGCTGGTTTGCTTAGCCACCACCTTCTACAGAAACCTGCTGTTAATTTATGAGTAGCCTTTCAAAGATTAAAATGTATCTGAATTTTACCCTCAAAGAACTCATATTCTAGTTGCTTTAATTCTCACATTCACCAGTGTAAGAGATGAAATACACACAGGCATAGCCCAAACCCAAGGCAACAGAAATTAATAGCATAGATTGATTTTTTTTTTAAAAAATCATAGTACATTAGATGACAGGATCAACTAGGTCATGATGAACATTAAAAACAAAACAAAACCCATAATCTAAATAGAAAAATATCAGACTGAGTCATATTTAAGGATACATTGCTTTTTTATCTTTAATTTCAATTTAAATTATATGTACAGTGTGTTTGTGTGCATATGAAAGAAAGCAAGGAACAGAGTATAACAGGAAGTGTTTGATACTCTGTACTTCATTAAAAATTTTTAAACACTGGCGAATGGAAGGACCACAGGAAGACATGATTTTCAGATCTATCTAGTGCGTATGTCAGTGAAGATCTGAAATCAACTGGTGTGTGGTTGGCTGGAGAGTCTGGTTTGAGAGCCTGTGAGGGTTCTGTGGCTGCTAGTGGTTCAGGCAGGGGACATACTGCTAAAGGGAGAGACTATCTCCAGGGAAAGACCCCCAAGTAAACTTCCTCTATCTTTGTGAGTTCAGTGCTGACTGACCAATGAGGTAGCAGGGTTTCTTTCCCTGGTTCCAGCTTTTGCTTTCAGTTGATAGCCTAGGTACCTTTTCAAAGTGCTCTTGCTGTCCAGCTCCGTGGTGATGCTTGCTGTATGTGAACCCAAGAGACTGCGGACACAAGAGCACAGCTGTGCAAAGTTGTAATACTGTTTCTGAGGGCTGGGTCTTACTTTCTCATTGTATCCTTCTAGCCAGTGGGGAGCCAGGTGCTTTCTATGCAGAGGACCCTAGCAACAGGGACAGGAAGACTTTATTTTGCTTCCACCTGTCACCTTGCAGCAGGCTTCCACCACCTGCACCCAGTAAGCTGCCTCACCCTACACTTAGTTTCCTCTGACTGCAATCCCCCCCCCACACCACCCCCGTTTTCTCTTTGAGTTTATCTTGTAAGGTCTATACTGACCATCCTTGAATCAAGGGTTCCTGCTTTCCTTTTCCTGATCACAATTCCACCTTGGTTCCCATTGCCTGTCACTTTTTGTCACTTCTCTCTTCTGATTCCTCATCTCTTTAGGATTCTGTGTAAATTCCACGTCTTCCAGAAAGCTTTTCTTAAACTCAGGAGGCATCCTCTCCCTTCTCACCCCTCTCCTTTTCACTCCCTTTTTTGCTGAGCATAAATGGTGTTCTAGCAGGTGTCAGAAGAGCAGAGGGTTGGCAGGAGGAAAACAAACTGGGGTCTGACCAAATCGAATGCACAGGACAGGGTCACACCGTTTGTCTTCTCTGAGTTGAATTTGCTCATTATGGTGAAGATGAGATGGTCTCTAAAAAAAAGCACATGCTGCCCAGTAAATGCTCATTTCGCTAATTTTGATTCTTTATAGGTCTTATTTTCTGTTCCTTCTTTGGCTTCCTTAATTTAATCATGTTTCTTGTTAGCACTAAACTATTACCCATCTTTTGAAATTGCCTTCTAATTTTTAAATTCTTCCACAGTTGGTTGGTTTTGTTTTGTGTCTCTTCTCTACTCTTATGAGGAAAGAACCTGATTTTATGGCTGAAGGAAAGAGGCCCAGGAGAGCCTGACTGAAGGGTTTGAAGAGGCCAGAAGATGCCGGACTGGCTTTCATCTATAGAGACTTTTGGGTTCCTGGGAGGTTCTTCTCAGAGTTGGGGGTCTCTCTAATTATGTGCCAGTTGATTGGAGGGTGTCAGGCCCATCTTGCAAGCCAACTCCCTTCTGTTTGGAAGGAGGTGCCCCTTGGAGTCTGTTGGCTAACGGGAAAAGTGCTTACTCTGGGAGGAAGGCGGGGCAAGCCGGAACAAGCTGTCCCTGGGAACCCGCAGACTCCTTCACTCCTTTTCAGAACCCCATTCTCTTTCAGAGAGACAGGAAGGGGTTCCAAGGGACTTGAATACGGCCCCTTCATAGGAGACCTTGGTGGAGACTCTTAGCTGCTCCGGAGCCGATCCTCCGGAACGGGGCGCCCCTCCCCTCCCCCACACCCCTTGGGCTTTACTCTGGCTCTCTGCAAAGGGAGGGGACAGCCAGGGAGCCCTGTGCATCACCCATCTCTGAGCTGCAGACGAGGAGCCCCGCGCCCTCGGGAACCTCAGCAGCTTGCCCTCGGCTGCGCGGGGGTGAGGGTTGTCCCCGCCGCCCCCACCCGAGGCTCGCCCTCGCTCCCTCTCTCTAGCCCCGCCAGCCGGAGCGCGCACACCGGGGCTCCCGCACGTGGGCGCGCGGGAGGCGGCGGCCGCTGCTGCCCGAACCTGAGCCCGAGCCCGGCAGATCGCCCTCCATGCTGCGGGAGCCGCGGCCGCCTCACGCTCAGCCTCTCGCCCCAGCCGAGCACTGTGAGCAGGCGAAGCAGCGGAGGGGACCCGGCCGGTGACGCGAGCGGCGCAGCGGGCTAGAGCGAGCCAGGCTCCGAGCGAAGGGCGCCTGCTTGCGGGGAGCAGGCAGTCTGGCTGGGTCGCTCGCCCTCAGCTCCTGACAACGCTGAGAGATTCGGGCAGTGCGATGTCCCTGTGCTGCTTCTAGGCGGTGGCCAGGGACGCCTCCTGCAGCTGCTCTGCCGGCACCGGCAGCCCCCAATTCCCTTTCATCCCCAAGTCCTCGGATCGCTCCCGGAGGACGCGCCTGGGCACATTGGGAGAAGCGGGCGCCAAGTCCGAAGTCTGTTCCCAGCACCACCAACTTCCCCGGGAGCCCCTCGGCCCGCTGCAGCCTGCGCCAGCCCCGGGAGCGATGCGCCCCCAGCCGGGCGGCGCGCCCTCTGCCAACTCGCCACCCATGGGATCCACTGCCCTCGGCCGCCCCGCTCAGAGCGCGTAGCTCAAGCAGCGCGGCCCAGGAGAGGAGTGAGAGACACTCAAGGGTTTCGCTGACCCTGCGTGCACTAGACTGCTGAGAACCCCTACAAGAGAAGCATCTACATTTGAGGGTGAGTAGCCCGCTGGTGGTGATGTCCTTTCCCCCCAAATAGCAGTTTTGCAGGGATGCGGGGCAGAAGCTAGAAAGTTGGATCTCTTGCACCTATCCTGGGATTGGCGGCGAACAAAACATTGGTTCCTTATCCTGATTGCCTTCTTTACTAAAACCACGGAGGAGCACTCTTCTCAAGGAGAAACAGGGCTTTTGAGAACAGGTCACCCACTGTTCCCCACTAACGGGCCATTGGGGCTTTTCAGCCTGCCCGCGCGTTCAGTAAACACCCTGCATAAGCGCTTGGAGATCATCTGCTGCTGGGGCGCTCTGGGAGATGATGGGCATCCCCCAGTCTCTATGAAGACGCCAAGTGCACTTCGATAAAGAGAAATTACTGCTGGAATATTAAGAGAGAATGTGGGGAAAAGAGACTGGAGGTACAAAGGAAAGGGAGAAGATGAGGAAGGAGGCTTAGACCTATCAGAAGAGGTGGCTGGAGGAAGAGACATGAGTGCAATGTATTTCTTGCTGAGTCGAGCAACCAGGGTACTTATAACATGATGAAGGTTTGCAGCAGGCTGCTACAGGGCGGGCCGACCTAGTCCAACAACAGGTGGCTTAAGCATGCTTCTTGTAGTTGGGTTCCTGGAGGGGAACCACTCGCTCTCCCAAGGGGCCTTGGCTGGCTCTACCACTTGCATGATAGCATCTGAACGTGGGCAAGAAAATGGGATTTCTGAGTTCCAGCCCAATTTGGGCTGTGGGAGGCATCCAAATGCCTCCTGGAGGAAAACAGCGGCTCCTTTGTGTATATGCCTGAGGTTTCAACATACTAGCAACTGAGGGGCCTTTCAGCTGGACTACGTGGACTTGTGTGGTCCTTGGACCTGAGCCCCGGCTTTCTCCCTTGGTCCCTGGTGATGGGTATTCTCCTTCCCTAGGCTGGGCTGCCAGCCAAATCTTAGTTTTGCTGCTCTTTACTCCACTGATAGGAAGGGAGCATTTCAAGAGTACCAGGAGCTTTGCTGGAGTTCATTCTTTACCTGCCTCTCTCAAACTTTTATTCTGAAAAGTAGACACGGGCAGGTGTGGATGTATGCGTGGTGTGTACAAGTGAGTGTGTGGACGGATCATGTTGGGTAGAAGAAATTAGAGGAAATCAAGGGAGGGGGAGGGAGGGAAGGAGGGAGAGGGAGAGAGAGAGAGACAGAGAGAGAGAGAGACAGAGAGAGACAGAGAGAGACACACACATAGAGAGAATGAGAGACTATACATGTGAGCATCTCTGCATCCCTGCTGCCTAGACTTGGGCTAGGGTATGTTTGCACTTGCACTTTTCTCCTTAACCCACCATCCTTCTGGTTTTCCCAGTGTAAAGAAAGTGCTGTTAGTACCCCACAGCAGCATCTGCTGAAGGTATGCAACAGCTTAATCTCAGTTTGCCCTCATATAGTGTAGAGTTGACCACCTGGGATACCCTTACAGCCGGGAAGATAAACTCTAAAAAGGCCAACTGTTAGAGTGAAAGGTGAGGGTGGAAGTCAGAGAGGAGGAGGATGGCAGGGTGCATATACGCCTATGTGTCTGGAGGGGGCATCATTCAGAGCCTGCATCCCTACCAGGCTCTCTGGTTTTATTTGACTTGTGTTCTGAGGATGTTAGCTGGCTGGCTGGCTTTGAAACTGATGGAGATTTGAGAAGGAAAACTCACCTTAATACACATTTAATGGCCTCTGCCACCGGGTTTTAATGAGACATTTGAACCCTAGAATAAAGTGGGAGGCATTCCAAAATACAAAAGAGCCCTCAAACATTAGCACAGGGGCCCATAATTCCCCTCCTGAAGAGAGTCTTGGCTTTAGGGCTCTTTGCCCTTGCTGCCTCTGTAACTACATCTGAATTTCAGCAGCTAGTTGAAGTTTAGTTTCCCAACAGGTGAAAGCCCTCCACACTCTAGGTCTCTGGCAGGGGATTGCTCATACGGATTAAATAATGAGGTCTCAGGCTTGACTTTTAGCATATGCTTGCTGATTAGCATGGGACCCATGTCTTCTCAGGGACACAGGGGCTTCCATGTTTGACCTGGAGCCTGGCCCTGTCTGGGGTGTCAAAAGGATGAAAGGGCAGTGAGGTATTGTGTGTGATAAGGAGACACAGGTATAGTCAGAAGGAAAACCAGAGAGATCTAGATAGAAAGATAGTGATAATGAGAGAGCCAGGAGAGCAGATATAAGTGCAAGAGAAGCGGGGCAGATATAGAGACAGAGATTGAGAGAACACAGGCAATCCCATAGGATGGCAGGACCAATTATTAGAAATAAAGACAAGGAAGGGGGAAGGAAATGCAACGCAAGAATGGAAGATAAGAAGGTAAAGGAGAAAAGAATAGAATGGGAACATGCAGTGTGGAACATCCAGGTGAGAGAATGGAGGAGACATAGGGAGTGGCCACTCGTGTTTTTTGTATCCCATTTATATTAACCACACTACCATTTTAAGGAAGGTAGCATAACCCAGATCCTTTAGTAACCAGCCTTGGTTAGTACATTTCCCTGGGGAATATATGGATAATTTTGAAATAATATATTGTGTTAGAACATAGCTGCAGAAAGAACATCCAAGTTATGAGGAAACTAGATTCTTGGTAAATGCACAGAAAATGCAAGTGCCTTTGTCTTTACTGAGTCCCTCTTCCCAGAAGAAAGAAAACGCACGGGACAGGAGAATGGAAGTGCTAGAATCTTATCTGACAGCCTATCTCCATCACTGATGATCGGCCCTTTACTCAGAGAGAGTGGAGCCTCTGCAAGTGATGGGAACCACTCCTGTGGGTCCGTGCTCAAGTGGAGACTGGGATGTTCAAATTTAGTGAGTCACCTAGTTGATTCTGAAAAGGGTCATCACTGGACTATCCTTTGAAAAAACTGTGGCATAGACCTCTAACACTTCTCTCTAATTTGCTCCTGGGAGATGCAATTAAGACATCTTTCTTGTATCATACCCTCCCTCAGAAAAGCTAATTTCTTGGGAATATCTCTGGCTATAAGGACAAACCCAAGGAAGCACTCAGCCAGGGTTACCTTTCCATGAACCTCATTAATCACAGGAACTCCGGAGGACAGCAGAGCAGCTCCTCTGATTGACCTTGCCGGGGTGTTTGCAACTAAGGGATACTGGATATTCAGCAGAGTCTGACTCATTCTGGCCATTCTTTATATGCAAAAACAACAACGACAACAACAAAAACAAAAGAAAACAAACAAAACAAAACAAAAACAAAAACAAAAACTCTCAAAACCACCACCACCACCATCACCACCAAAAACAACACCATGGACACTGTTATTACCATTTGCATTTCATGGTGGAGGACTCTGGGACATTATGTAACTTTTCCCAGAGAAACATATCTTTATCTGTAGTTCAGCTAGAAGGCAGAATGGCTGACGTTTGAGGCCAGGTTTCTTTGACTTAAGCCAAGTACTCCTAGATGAAAAGTCCATGAAAAAACTGAGGTAGGATATGCCCAGAAAACCCATAGCCATCTATTGCCAAATGGAGACTTGAACCCAAGTTTTTAGAGTTTCCAGTCTCTCTAGCTTGCCAGTAATGACTATGTGTAGCGCTGAGCACCAAGGTCATATATGCCTCTTAGTCAAAATATAAGTAAGTTCCTGGACCCTCCTAGAGGCTCACTGAATTAAAACATTAGGGCAGAGAGCCCAGAAATCTGTATTTTTAGTCCATGCCCCAAGCCTACATCTGCACAGTACCATTTGCCCCAGTTATTTGAAGCTCTTGGATTCACACAATGTGGAGCCCTTCCAGACAGCTTCAGGAGAACCTCAAGCCCTCCTGCCTTCAGAAAATTTAAATACACAAAACAGTGGACTCTATGTAGCTGGTGGACTGATCAACCACATAAGGAAACAGACTGACTCACTTAAAAATATCAGTGACAGCTCTTTGAGAAGTGCCCCAAACATGTGGGTCTTTGTTACATTTGTGTTTGTCTCCGTTTACCTGCTTGGAAAGCTTATATCAGTGTTGGCATTTATATTCATATTTTATCCAAAATGATATCAAGAGCAGGTCTGAGGTAGCACCGGGTTAGAAGTATCAGTTTGTGTAATGATGCTTTGAGAGAGAAGCATCCATCAACAGCTTTCCCGTTCCCTCTGAGCAGATCGCAGCCTCACTCTGCAGGTAAAAGGAGCTGTCATCCACACTCTGTCTCTCTCTGGCCCACTTAAATTGCTTTCTCGGTGACCTCAACATCTTTTCTGTTCCATTGAAATATGGCCAAAGGTGCCAGACATCTTGTCCGACAAACTATTTTGTCATCTCTCCCTTTTCAGGTCCAAATTTATCTTTTGAATCTGTTGCTTTTAACCCTGACCTCTTATTCAAGGGTGGTAATTGAGCCTTGGGTGGCTGTGATAAGTGACCATGTGGTTCATGTCTTTTGGATAACTGTAGTCATTTGTGAATAGAATGCAAAGCAGAGAATCATTTATATTTACAATGTCTGCATCCTTAATATGCTGGCATTCATTTTCCTGTTTCAAAGATGAAAATGCTGAGAGACATTCACGGCCATGGCTGATACTGAGAGACATGCATGGCTTTGGCTGATACTCAAGTGTGGACAACTTGGGACAAAGCCCATCTTCAGCTTACTTGATAGTACTATGTTGGCTTGTTTATTTAATTTCAACAAAACTTCATTTTGTCTGGAAGTTGAGACAATTTCAGGCTGCCGAGCTTTACCCTCCTACATGGCCAAGGCACCCAGCGAAGGTCTGATCTTCCCTCTAGCTAGAACTGTCAGGATCCAGGTGGACATCAGTCACTTGGCAGGCTCTAGTTAACCCAGGATAAAAGTGCCAGCAAAGACCGTAAGCAACTTGTCTGAGTTATGTACATCCTAAAACTCTGAGCTTACATCCTTCTGTCTAAACTCACCTACCTTCTGTGGCTCTGATACAAATGATTGCATCTTCCTTAATTTTTAAGGCTAAGTGCTGATTTGCATTTTCATAAAACCTATAGTGTGGACTGGCCAATAGAACAGCGGCGATCGTTTGAGATGTTTGGATTCTAGTTAAGTGGTTAAATTGTCTCCAGATAGTTGCTTTGAGTTCCCAAGAGTTTTCAGGGATTAGTCCCCTACTGTTATTTCTTGGCTGAAATATTAAAGCAAGAATACTCCTTATTTGGGAAGCTCTCCTACAATTCCTCCCAGGATTGTGTTAAATGTCTACAAAATAGTATGCATTGAAATGGTAGTATATTTTATTTCTTTGTATCTGATGCTGACTCTCTATATAAAATTTACTTACCTACTTATTGGAAGTTGTTCTGGCAGCTTCAGAGCCATGTCTGGCATGCAGAAGGTGTTAAAAAATATTTGAATGGCTAAGTGAATTTGAGCTAATTCTATGTGGCCTAGAAAAAGAAGTGTCTCTTGTCCTTTACCACTAAAAGAAGAACAATATGAACAATGGGAATCCACATGCAATGTATTCCAGGAGACAATCTTATTTACCTAGAAGAATCAGAGGTAGGTAGGAATGGGTGAGGGGTGGGAACAATAACATCAGTAGCTGGTGATTAACTACTGTGGTAGCTTTGGGCAAGTTCCATTTTGATGTTGCTTAAGATGTAATTAGAAGGGACATTCTGATTTATAAGTTAATGTGATTTTATCTGTACTTTTAATTAGTTTCTCAGAAAGACACTTTTGTTTCTGAGCTAGAAAGTTTTTGAAATTAATAGAATTCTGGAATGATAGTGAAGTTTAGAGATGAACTGGTCTTAACAGCAAGATGGAGAAAGGAAAAAAAAAATCCCTGAGGTTCGGGGAAGAAAAGGGGCTTGCCTGAGGCTGCTCAGCAAGGTAGCCTCAGACTTAGTGTGAGAGTTGGTGTTTCCTGGCTGCTATCCCAGGAAAACTGAAAAGGACTAACACATCTATGGCCAGCTGCTTACTTGCACTGACTATGCATGTGAAAGCTGCAGCCCATACAGCCTGCTCCCTGCAAAATTCTGAGATACTATTCTCTGGAAAAAGGATTAAGCAAAGCAGCTCCAAAAGGCTTTCCCACTGTAGACTTCAAATGTTGAAGAGGCTCATGGGAGACCTTTTTGGCAGATGATATGTTAGTGAGACCTTATATGGTTGTTTGGAGTCATAATGTACAAGAAAAGAACAGGGACAGGGACCTTCCCATTATGGCATGTGTGTGATGCTTGAACAGTGGATTTGTGGCTATTCTTGGTCAAGCTCCTGGCATGTGTGTGATGCTTGAACAGTGGATTTGTGGCTATTCTTGGTCAAGCTCCTGGTATCTGGTCTTAGATGAGAAGCAGGTACTTGGAACCTTTCTCTCTACCTGTAGGATGCTGTGGAGTATGACTAAGTGAATATGCTTCAATGCATCCTCAGACACAGAAGTGTGTGCAGTGTGTTGGGACATTTGTTAACACACAGATCTTTATCACAATATTATGGAGACAGTAAGACATAGATCATTGATGTGATATATTGTGAATGATCCCCTGAAAACATTATAATTAGTGCTGACAAGGCAGAGGAAATATCTCAACCCAAAACTTCCTCTGCATCCCAAAAGGTTCTCTACCTAACTCACAGAAAGTTAAGTGGACTGGAATTATTCAAGGGGAAGAGGCACATGAAGAAATTCTCCTTGCCTTCCCACCCTAATCAATCTTAAGTTTCAGTGCTCTTTTTGATTTTATACATAAGGGTTAACTGCAAGGGGTTGTCACCTTTCTGCATCCCCACCAACAGAAAAAAAAATTCTTTACTCCCCTGCATAGATAGTTTACTAACATCCTTCCATTCACTAAAGGCTAATTCTTCTGGATTTAATTTAGCATTCTCTCTCGTCTTATGTGGAAATGTAAAGTTTCCTAAGTGGAATATTACAACCATCTGGACCTAGCATTTTACCCCACTTCTTTGCAGAGGCCTTTTAGCGGGCACTGAAGATAAATTTTACCTGCTCTGTCAGCACCAGCTGCTGCAGCTTCCACTGTTGGTGATTCTGCCACTTCTTGAGTACTTTGTCTGCCAACATGGTTCTGAGCTCTTTGTGTCTATTTTTCTTTTCATTCCACATGCCAAGCAACATAATTTTGTAAGTATGTGTATGAGGATTAACAAACCACCATATAGAGGCTGAGGAGATGGCTCACTTGGTAAAGTGCTTGAGGCATAAGCACAAGCTCAGATCAAGTTCAGAACTCTAGCATCCATATAAAAGCCAGACATGGTGAAGTTTATCTGAAACCCTAACATTCAGAGAGTCAACAGACAGATAAGTGGTTTTGTCGGCTGATCACTCTAGCCTGTAGGTCAGGTAGAGAAGATGTTATATCAAAGGGTAAGATGGAGAAATAAAGGATGATATCACACATTGACCTATGTATGCACATGTGTAGCCCCACCCTGAGAGAGAGAGAGAGAGAGAGAGAGAGAGAGAGAGAGAGAGAGAAGATAGATTAGTATATATCAAATACTATAACTAATCGAAAGAAATTGTTGTGATGGTAAAGTCGAATGACAGCACAGAGGAGTCTTGGCATCCCTTATCTTTACCTTTGTCCCAGAAAATAAACTCTCTTGAGTTGGAGTAGTAAGCATGAAAGAAAGAGCCCAGATAGATTTTTCCTCCAGGCTGGAGAAAGTTAACTCGTGTTTACTCCTCACTGCTCTAACCAGAAGCCAAACATTTAACTCCAAAATGTTTAAGTTTTCCAAGGTTACTAGCTAGTACCGCTCTGATTTCCCAGAAATCTACCAATCATCTTTAAAGGAGCCAGGAGTCTGCCTCCTCCCATGACTTTCAGACAACTGTGACATATATCGTGAAACCTGTTTTATTTTGTTTAATACACACCCATCCCCAGAAAAGTTGACTAGTGTCTTTAGAGTGGGTTATGTACTCTGTCAACTTTCCATCTGTGTTCTCTCAACAATAGACATACCTCTAGAGATATAATGAAAAGTCAGCAAATATTTACCATGACTAGGGCATCATAATCTCATATTATGCATTCTAGTCCAGTTTATTGCCCCACGACCTAAGAAGTTGTTGGTATGACTATGTTAGTTAGTTTTTAATCACTGTGACAAACTACCCGAGAAAACGTACTTACAAGAAGCTAAAGGTTATTTTGGCTTATGGTTTCTGAAGTTTTAGTTCATGACTGGTTGGCCCTTTGACTTTTGAACCTGTAGTGGAGGTCAGATGATACAGCAAAGACGCTCCCCTCAGGACCACGATGTGAAAGAAGACAGGCTTTTCATTTCTCCATTGTAGGCACATCCTAATGATTTAACTTGCTTGAAGTGGGTCCCTCCTCTTAGAGGTACCAGTACCTACCAATGGAACTATGTTCTTGGGGCTTATCTACTAATACATGGGGCTGTGGAGGAGATTTCAGATGAAAGCCATAAGATCTGTATTTTAGAATGCATTGTCAACCCATGCTGTAGACTTCTGCAGGTGGAAGGAGAAAGGGAAACCCCAAAATGGAGTCCCCTCTTCATTGTTCAGGGTCACCTAACAAGGTAGGGATGGAAGCAGTGTTAGAATCAAATGCTATTTAATACCTATGAGTGACAGCATTCTTCTAGTCAGTAATTAGCTTCAGTTTGACAGTATATTATTTTCATTGATTCCTCACCTATCAGTCTTTTGACTTGGCCTCAATGCTCTAATGTGTGGTTTTTAAAAAAGAGTTAATATTTGATACATGGGCTTCCATGTATGTTTGTTCATTTTTTGTTGGTGTTGCTGTAACTGAGTGTCACACACTGTACAATTTGTAAAGAAGTTTACTTAAGTTCCAGTTCAGAGCCCATCAGTCCAAGAACATCACCCCTGAGCATTTGATCTGTGTTCTTTTTGTATTTTATTATGATAGTGGGCATTGCATGACAAGAGAGTGAACAATATCAAGAAGTTTCCCTTAATAAAGTATAGAATAGATTTGCTAACCCAGTCACTTTCCAGAAATCTCATGTTTCAACACTATTGCACTGGGGAATAAGATTCAAAAGAGAAAATTGGGATATATTTAAAGATTATATTTGTATTTATATTTTTCCTTTTATTGTTGAAAATAGATTTTTCTCATATAATATATTCTGATTATGGTTTCCCCTCCCTCTACTCTTCCAAGCTCCTCTCTACTTCCTCTCCATACAGATCTATACCACACACACACACACACACACACACACACACACAACATATAGGATAAAAGGAGAAGAAAACATAAATAAAATAAAATAATAAAAAATTTAAAAAATTTTTGACAATGTCTGATAGGACATTGTGAGATAAGGAATCTTCAATTATGCCATGGAATTTATTTTCTGTTTGTTCTTTAATGCTGGGCATGCCACCTACCCTATAGAGTAGTTTGTTTCCCCACTGAGATTCCCTTGGAGGAAACTAAAATTTCATTCACAAGTAGGCTATATATTCTCGAATGCTTCTGGGTTAGGGATGGAGGGATGTGTCCAAGATCCCTTTCAGCTCTAGGTCCCTATCTGATACAAACCCATGAAGGCCCTGTGCATGCTGGTTCAATTTCTGTGAGTTCATATGAGCTTTGATTTTGTTGATTTAGAGGGATTATGTGTGTGTGTGTTTGTGTGCACACGCACACACATGAGTGTCCTGCATACCCCCTGACTCTTGTGCAGGATTCTCTGAGCCTTGTGGAGAAGGATTTGGTGGACACATCCCATTTAAGGCTGAGTTTTTCAAGGAAAGTTCTCACTCTCTGCATAATGCCAGGCTGTTGGTCTCTGTATTTGTTCTCACCTGCTGTAAGAGGAAGCTTCTCTGATTCTGGCTAAACAAGAATCTGATCACAATTGTCTATCTGGGTCGGGGTACCTCACTCAGAATGATTTTTTTTTCTAGTTCCATCCATTTACCTGAAATGTGGTATATTTTTCACAATGGAATATTACTCAGTCATAAAAATGAAGTCTACATGGCCATCTTGAGAAATTATGTCATCCAGAGTATCATCTCTGAGACTCCGGTGCCACAGCACATAGTTACAGGAAAATAACTAGAATGAGTGCCTTAAAACAGCTGTTACAACTTTGACTGTCCTATTGGGTCCTGTGGTCCTGGGTTCTTGACAACACTGGATGTAATGAGATATTATGTTTGCTTTTATGGTGGATCTGTTATTACAGGCTATTATTATTTCTTTTTATAGTAATTTTTATTGTTTGAGAAAATTAAACATGTATACAGTGTGTCCCAGTGTATCTAATTCCACTCCTCACATATATCTAACCTTGGGACTCTTCCCTAACTAACACACACCCTTCCCAACTTGTCTATGCGCTCTTTTGAAATTATAGCTCAGAGATGACAGTTAGTGTTGCCTGTGTGCTCATGTCTTTTTGTGTAGGGGTCATTATTCACTGGAGTAGAGAAAAGCCTACTAGTGGCCTCAGTCCCAAATTAAAGGAGCCCTCCTTCCCCAGGATCTAGCAACCGCTCAGCTAGAGTTGAAGCCTTTAATAGATCTTTGCCCAATCATGTTGGGATTTTCAACTTGCTTGGGCATGAGCTGGTCTGCTGGTAACCATAGCTGTGGTGAGATCATGACTATAAAAGCCATGCCTTTTCAAGTGGACAGCATTTCAAGTACAGTCCCCCACCCTCCTGCTCTCCCTTTATCCTTTACAGTGGTCCCTTAGCCTTGGTTTATGTGTGAGGAGTAACACTGTAGATTGACTGTGCATTCTGTCTCAGCCTCTGTAAATTCATATGAGCTTTAATCCTGTTGATTTAGAGGCTCTTCTTTCCTTGGTCCTCCATCCTCTTTGGCTCTTATACTCCTCCCACTAATCCTTCCCTCTTCCACCAGGCTCCCTGAACCCTGAAGGGAGGGGTTTGGTGAAGATACTCTGTTTAGGACTGAGTCTTCCCAGTTCTCTCATTCTCTGCTTAATGTCTGGCAGTGGGTCTCTGTATTTTGACCCTCTGCTCCAGGAAGAGGCTTCTCTGCTGATGGCTATTATGTGTGTTTGTGTGTATCTGTGCTGTGTGATTGCAGGTGCCTGTGGAGGTCAGCATTGGCTTAAGCCAGAACAAATTGAGGACAGTAAACAGTTGTGAGTTCAGCTGGATGCTGCCCAGCAGGTTATCTGCTGAAAGAGCTTTTCATGTGGAAGGGAGAGTGAGTGTAGAGGTGGATGTTATGCTCTGTGCTTCACATTTGAGACCTAACAGGGATAACTCTGTGAATGAGAGTAGAGGAGTGCTGAAGAGCATGCAGACCCCCATGGGGTTACACTGGGCCAGAGGAGAGCTGTATGATAAATACAGAACCCTCCACCATCTGAACTGCCAAGGCCTCATTCTGGGATGGACTAGTAAAGACACTTACATGGCTTTCATTTTAACAATATTCATTTCTATTACTGAATTCAGTATTTTTCAGTGAAAATCGTTTGCCTATTAATCCTGCTTAGAGTATAAGAATCCCTGAAATGTACCCAGTGAACAAGCATATGAAGAGACATGTATGTCTAAAGAAATGCATGAGGTCCTGATCGCAGTAGCCTACAAGTGCCAGGTAATAGCAGGGGTAGGGGTGGCTTCATGGAGGCTACTGGGCAGAGCACTCAATGCAAGTGAGATTTTAATCAGTTGAGAATTTCCATACCAACTAAAGTAAGGGGAAATTATACTTCTTATTGAAAGTTATAGGTCATTACCATTTTAAAACCAGTTTGTTTGATCAAAGCAGGAGGCTGAAATTACCCCGCATGGAGAATTAATAGCATCTCCCCGCCCCACTTATGGAACCTTCTCTTATGATTTTCCCAGCATTCCCTCTACCTTTACAAATAGAGAACTAAAGGGAGACTGAGTACACATGCTGGAAGCGCATTAATCCATTTTTGTTGAATAAAATATATACTCTTAATAGCAAAAGCAAACCTCAAATCCTACCAAGACTTCCATTTCAGATATGATGGAGAATGTTTTAAGATAGACACATGAATCACATGCCACTTAATTTTGGGAAAATATTTATGTTGGATGATATTTATGTGTGCATCTATTTCTATTAAGGAAAACCATGGCAATGGAAAATACTATCTGGGCAGTTCTCTTTCAGCTGTGCGCATCACTCAGAGAGGAATCCTTTTTGCACTCAAATTGGGCCTGCCATCTCTAAAGAGGGCAGTTGAGATAATATGATAAACTGGCCCATGCATCCAATCTTAGCTCATCAGGGCTGTGTCAGAGCTGACATTTCCGTACAGTGTGACTTGATGCTCTGATTACAAATTGGTCTTGAGCAGCCAGAGGCTTTGTAATTGCATTCTCTGAGGGATTGGGCTTGTATCATTAGGTATGTTTTAGTTTTTGAAACCCAGAGGAAGAAATATGTTCCTGATTCTATTTTCTTATTTCAGAACATATCAGAAACTGGCCCTCATCCAGAAAAGGATGTAAGTTATTATATGCAAAATTAAGAGTTTTTAAATCTTTTTTGAGGCAACATTGATAACATTTTTCATCCTTCTTGGTGTTGGAAGTTTTAAGTAACTTTATTAATTTTAAGAAGAGCAAGTTTGAGGTTATAGGATGCATGTTCATAAAGCCCTAGGTTCAGTCTCTATCACCATATTCACCTGGTGTGATGTTACACACTTGCAATTCCAGTGAAGCTAAGAGGATTGGCAGCTCAACACCATCTTCCACGTCAAAGTGAGTTCCAGGCCAGTCTGGGATATACAAATTTTATTGTCTCAAAATACAATAAAATATTAAGATAAGAATGTTGTATGTTTATAGTTCTTTATTCTAATAAATAGACGAGTCATACTTGAGAAGTAAAAATGGATAATTCTATAACACTTGCACTTTCCTTAAACAATACTTTTAAAAATGTATTTATTATTTTGTGTATGCATATGTTTCTGTGTATGTGGTATATGTGTATATGCGGGTGTATATATTATCTGTGTTGATGTGTTCTATGGTGGCATATGTATATATATATAGACACACACACACACACACACACACACACACACACACACACACGGTATATAGAGGGATCAGAGAGTAACTCTTGAGGCTCAGGTCTCTTCTGACTTTCCCTGGGTTTTGGGGATATAATTCAGGCTTTGAGGCTTGTGTGTGGCAAATTCTTTTACTCATTGAGTCATCTCACCAGCCATTATTTAATAATTCTATGTTTAATTTAGTTTTGTAAACTTTATACATTGAGGTTGATTCTAACCGTTTTTTTGTTTGTTTGTTTTGTGTTTGATCAATGACCTTTTATGCTTTGAGTCCTGGGGAATACTTCTAGAGTTTCTAGGCAAAGTATATACTGCTCAGAGTGGATCAAGGCTAATAAATATTATATGTAATTAAGATTTAAAGTATTAATATATGTTTGAAACTGACTTTATTGGGATTCAGTGGGTGAAGTTATCAACCCTGCTTGAGGAAAAACAAAGTAGTTTTACATTCAAACACCACCACAGTTAGTGCAGAACATTTTGCTTTTGACCATCACACACCAAGTGGAGAGTTCTCTAGCAGACACTAGAGGGATGCCTCACAATTCAGTCCTAGCATAGTCTACTTAAAGATAGTATCATGTACTACAGACCCTGCCCTAACAGGACCTCAGTCCTAACCTCTTTCACATCTGCAAGTGTACATTACCAGTTATGACCCATGCTCTAGATCTCTAAGTCCAAGTAATCTGATACAGCAATGAATGGTGTGTGTGTGTGTGTGTGTGTGTGTGTGTGTGTGTGTGTGTACATGCACACCCTGGTACACATGAAACCCATCCACTGGTTTATTATAAATATCCCAGATTCTAGAGAATGTAGGGGAGCCAATGAACATTCAGATGAAGGAGCTCTGTCTGGTTAGGTCTGAGAAGCACATAGGGTTTCCAAACTCCCTCTCTGAGTGCCACCCTCAAAGTGCCTACTCTTGTTCATCAGTGTATAATCTTTAAAACTAGGGCTTTGGGGCACCTTTATTTATAGGAAAGGATAATAAAGTCACTGATCATTGGGAGTCAATTTACATTCTAACCTGTCTGCCTTCAGAGCTGAGTGGTGCTGGAAATGTTCAACTTCTAGTAATTGGTTTAACTCTCTGGCCTCTAGTCCCTGTCTGAAGTTATCCAGAAGCCCAAGGAGAATTATTGCCCCAGAGACTGGATTATGCAGTTATAAGTGATGTTTCTATCATACAGGGAACTATGAAGGTACTAAGAGCCTTGCAAATGTAAACTACACTCTCCTAGCATATCTGTCTACGGGGTTTTATAAGCTTTATATCAAACCACAAGGCAAAGAACATGTATTGAGTAGTGTATTTGGAGACATTGCCAATGCCCCATTGAAGATCCATCCTTGTGAGGGATGATGAAAAGCTTTATATGACTCTGGATGCAGCAATTGAACTCATGCCACTGAACATTCAATGTGATTATCTGTACTTTGAGTGTCAGTATATTGCGATTATCTGGATCACAGGTAATTCTCTCTTTTTTCATTGTTAGATCTGGAGCAATGAGGGGAGATTTTCATCCATATCATTTTAACACTTAAATAAAATCCTGAAATCTTGAACTGAAAACCAAATGGAGGGGTGATGAGTCATTAGCAACCGAGAAAGATGGAAATCATTCAGACCACCATGCAACTATCTATTCATGCCAGCCTTGAATAAACAGTTCTCAGCTAAGCCCAGGCACCCTTAACCTGTGAGCGCCCAACTAGCCAGCAAAGCAGATGCTACAACAGGATCCTTCTGCAACATGTTTATTGGGAGAGCATTTACTGCGTAGGCAAGAAGACCCCGAGCCCAGAACTGGTGCTGCTTATATAGGCCTAGAAGAGGCATGTCTCACACCCAGATTGGTTATGCATTCTACCTCATTTGCATGTTCCTCATCTGATTGGTTATTCTCTCTCAGTACCTCACTGAGCCTCATTATCATACCTTATTTGCATGTCTCTCATCTGATTGGTTTTTCTCTCTCAGTACCTTGCAGAGCCTCATTATCATGCCTGGGCCAGGCAGTAACTTGGTGAAAAACTTTACTTCATATGTACACATTGGTTGTTTACCCAGACTTATGTGTGGTGGCCAGTGGTAGCCAGCGCCGCCTTGTAATGGCATATGTGGCTTCCCACATTAACCCAAGTCTGAAACAAGGCCAAGGGGCCTTAGCTTAGTGACTTCTGACTTCTAGCAAAAGAAGTCATAAATCTCTCTCTCTCCCTGGAAAATACCTCCTGTAAAGACTGATAGCAATCCTAGGGGAGCATATGTAAAAGGAGATTCCACAATCAAAATTAGCAAATATATGCAAGAAAGGCATCTATTATTGCTTAGAAATATCAGAAAGAAAGCCCAGCGGAAAGCAGAGCTAAGCTTCTGAGAATTTCCAGTATGACACTTAGCAGACTTAGAACAGAAGGTAACTGTATATGAATGTTTAAAGAAGGAACAAAACATAATTCTTTAGAATGTGAGCCTCACAGAAGACCATATGAAATGCTTATGAATATTTTATAAAGAGGTAGATACTCTAACTTTCAAAAGAAAATGTCAATAGAATAAAGAACTTAATGGGTAGATGAACAGTGCCACAGAACTGAAGTGATAGGAAGATAGAATTACTCCAGAATTCTGCACCCAGACAGGAATTTAGTCTAGGAGGGATGCTTAGAGAGAGGATAAAGATCTTCAAGCTGACTCAGATGGTAAAGCCACTTGCCTTTGAGCCCAATTACCTGGCTTCAATCCCTTTCTCTAACCTACTTGGTAGAAGGAAAGACCTAGCTCCCACAAGTTGGCTGCCGACCTTCATAAGCAAGTCATGGGAATGACTCCTGCATCTTACACAGACAATAAATAAATAAATGTGAAACTTACTTTTTTAAGTTAAGAGAGAGGCTAAATTGAAAAGTTAGTTCTGTAAGTCTCAGATATGGAAAGAGACACAATGCTTAGTAGTGGCTGAGGATTTTCTGAAATGAATGATGTTTATCTACAAGTACAGGGAGTGCAATTAGGGTAAATAGAACATGAATCCCATTAATAGATACACTGCAAAGAAATTGAAATGTGGACTATAGATAGAAGAAGGTATTGAGAGCACCCAGAGAGAAGAAGACCACTCACCACAGACCCCCCCAAGTGCAGTAATATCTTCAGTGACATGAATGATACCCTCAAAGTTGTAAAAGAAAGTAAACATTGCACTGTAATTGTTTCCCTGTCCACAGTAAGAAGAAAACAAAATGCATCCGTGGACAGAGAGGACCACATTCACAACACATCTAGTGAGAACACTAGCAGAAACTAGAGTAAGGGATGAGGAGAAGAAGGTATGACAAAATAAAAAACATTTAGATAGGCTGAGAAAATAGATATAAGCTGAGGGTTTTTTGTTTGTTTGTTTGTTTGTTTTTAATGCCCTGTCAGTAACAGGGCGCTGAACAACAAGAACCTGTACCTAAGCAATCAGACAATGATAGACTCAACTGCTATATAGGCAGTCTGATGTTAGAGATAATTAGCTTTCAGGAAGAGTGACTGCTGCTTGTGAGCTGGCATTTAGAGGTATAAAATCAACTTAGCTAGACTTTTACAAATTGAAAAGCAGTTTCTTGAGCTGCAGATATGACTCAGCAATGAAGAGCACATACTACCTTTTCTGAGACCCCAGATTTGGTTTCCAGCACCCACATCAGGTGTCTTACAACTTTCTGTAAACTCCAGGGGAATTCAATGCTGCTATTGTCCTGTGGTACTGCAATTGTGCAGGAATACCCTATCCATAACTACAAAAATTAAATCCACTTACTTGTGATGGTGACAGAGTCATCTGTTTCCTGGGGAGATAAGATTTTATCACCACTTGAGTTAAGTCATGCTTTACATGAAGTAAAATGGCTCTCTTAATTGCCTATGATCATCATATGTGAAATAAGCTAGACTCAGTATTCAGACAAAGACTTCATCATCTTTCCTCAAATCTAGAACCAAAAGTAAAAAGACATGAAAGCATAAACTGGTACCTACCTGAGGGGAGGAAGGGACAGACAAATAAGCAAGTGTGAAGGGGTGTAGCAGAGTTAAGTGAGATTAAAGCTATAAGATAACGATTACAGACATACAGGAAAAACAGAGTGATTTTGATTATCAATACATACTCATCCCAAATGTGTGTGCACATGCATGGATTTGGCTTACCAGGAAAAAGTTAACAGCTGTGTGGAAGATCACTTTTCCTGCTCCAGTACTTACCTAATTTGAGGGGAAGTAGATGTAGGCAAATCTCTGAGTTTGAGGTCAGCCTGGTCTACAGAATGAATTCCAGAATAGTTAGGTCTGCTATTATAAAACTGCTTAAATAAAAAAGATGGTTAAAACACATAAGACGTCAGCTCTCCCTCCCCCCTTCTTTCCCTTTGAGAAGAATGGCACCAGTTGGGGAAGCAATCACCTCATGTGTGACTTGTCTCAGTATTTCTCTAGTACCCTGGCCAGTTCCTCCAGGCCTCTTCAGCAACACTGCTTTTATTTTGCTTACCTAATCTGACTACCTTGACAGATGCACCTGGATCTCATCTCATAGTACCTAAAATTAGTTTCCAGGGGGGGGGGCTTTTTAGAACACTAGGTGCTGAAGGTTGACCCCCAGATTTCTGATTTGGTGCATCTAGGGCTGACCAGAGGATTTGCATCCCTAGCTGGTTCACAGTAAGGCTGGAACTGTTCATTTGAGGACCTTACTTTGGAGTCTCTGTGCTAGTTTTCCCTAGGTGGCTTTATTGTCCTGGGCAACAATTGCATCACCACCATGATCTTTTCTCAGTACCCACACTTTGTAGCTCGGTCCTGCATGTACTTCTGTCACTTCTATGCTGTTGATGTCCTTTATCTCTAATCAAATGTAAGAAACAGAAAGTTTTGTAGTCTAGTGTGTCTGATGTACATATCAACGAAAGTGAATGATTTAGGAGCAGTACGGCTTTCTCTGGGTCAAGTTTCAGGTTTGAAATTCTGGGAATTGCAGGGTTCTATCTTCTTTTCTCTCCCTTATTCCCTAGCCTGACAATAAAGAAATGAACGAATTTATTTATATATAAATAAAATAAATAAATAAATAAATAAATAAATAAAATAAATAAAATGGGAAGGAGAATTTACTGAGGTCTGTAGGTAAAATATTACAAATAACATAAAATACATTGATTAACAAAGTTGATCAATCTCAGGGATAAATATGTTAATACATAATACAGTTCACTTCTATTTTTCTTCTTCTTCTTCTTCTTCTTCTTCTTCTTCTTCTTCTTCTTCTTCTTCTTCTTCTTCTTCTTCTTCTCCTTTGGTTTTTTGAGACAGTGTTTCTCTGTATAACCCTGGCTGTCCTGGAACTCACTTTGTAGACCAGGCTGGCCTTGAACTCAGAAATCGGCCTGCCTCTGCCTCAGGAGTGCTGGGATTAAAGGCGTGCACCACCTTATATGGTTTTATCTATTTGTTTTCAGTATATAAGCATTTGAAATATTTATCAAATTTGTTTTAATTTAAAAACTGTTTGAATCCACTTGTCCTTGAAGCTAAACAATAAAATATTCTGTATTTTCAGTAATAATTCAATTAGTAGTGTTTCTAAGTAATTATAATTATAACCATGTGAGATCATTAGAAGCATAAAAGCAAATAAACAAATACAATGTTATACTATAACAGAAAAATGAAGCAAAAATTTGGGGTAGTTGTGCAAGGTCATGAACTTAACCAAGTTGAATTCCATAGTGAACTTCTGAATCAAAAGCTATAGTTTATCCAGGCCTGATGTTTCAAGCCTGTATCCTAGGTCTTCCGCAGGCTGAGTCAAAAGGATGGAAATGTCATGGCCCATTTTGGGCTATAGAAAGAGTTTAAGTCAGCAAAATAGTAAAACCCTGATTTAATATGTAAAGTAAGAACAAAGGTGGGGGATGTATTTTGGTGGTTGGATGTGTGAGGCCATTATCCCAATCGCTAATACAACGCCCCCACCCACCCACACACAAACATAAACCTCATAGTTGTTTGCATTTGGGCTAGAGAATCTTAATGGCTGAAGAAACTTCAGAGATCATTTTATTCAAGAGTCAGATCCAGGTATTAAAAAAGGGAGACTGTGCCATCAAGTTCACTAGAGAGTGTAAGTATAATCAGTAATTATAAGACCACATACCAAATCATTAATGTGGGATTCTTTATCCTATTGTCATATTTCTATCTCAGTACCTGGCGCATAGTAGGTTTCTAATAAACTATGACTCAGTGTAACGCATCTCACTGTCTCCTAACTCGGGACTCCAGTTTCTAGGTGTCCATAACATAGAACATTGTACCATAGACTTCTGTCTTTATCAAATAGAGAATGACCATAGTCTTGCCTCAAATGCACAGATCTTCCAAAACCAGGCTCTTCTTGAGAACTATCATGGCGTTCTCTACTTTGATGCAGAAAAACACCTTTTTTTAAATGCTCTTATTATTGGTCCTATATTTTACATCATCTGGCAAACATTTACATCTAGGTTATTAAACACACTTTACAAACATGGGCATATTTCTGGCTTCTGATAAAAATATATTAAAAGGAGACACCAAAGAGAGGCAACAGCCTAGGAAGAGCTTAGGTTACAATCCAAGAGAAGCTCTCATATGGCCCAGTTCTTTGATTTGATATCATCATTTGAAGTTCTTTGAACATAGCATGTCTAATTGGTTTCTATTTGCCATTCTAGCCTTATCATAATTTTCTATTTTGTTTATTAATCTACCAAGCACACATATGTCACAAGTATGGGATTTTACCAGTCTTGTAGACCCATAAGCCTGTGTTCAGTTGGTGTGGACTGGGGGCATGCCTATGCTTTATGGAATCCATGATCAGAGTCACTAATTTTTAATTATTCAGTGAGAAAATTGCATATTTTTACATTTAAAAGTTTTAAAATATAAATTAAAAAAAATTAAAAGAGCACATGCCGGAGAGATAGTTCAGTGAGCACACTACTTACTGAAAGAGCCTGATGTCCTATATTTGATACTAATAAAGATCTACATAAAGATGCAAAGAAGAACTAACTACACAAATTGTCCTCTGATCTTTCCATGTATGTAGCCTACTAGAATAATAATTTAAACATTTAAAATATAGAGGTCTATAATGGTTTTAACTTTTAAGTTAACTTCTGGGAGGAGAGTCCTAGGAACCTAAAAGGCAGGTTCTGAAACAATATGCCATCATTGCCATTAGGATCTAGATATAAGGGAAACTTTGGTATAATCAAATGTCTTCAAAGCGAGCGTGCTAAACGTAGACAATATACTTTACATGATCTTGGTAACTAATCATGTTGGTTGCAAAGACCATCCTGAGAATATCCATAAAGTTAGCATGTGCTCATAAGCTCATTCCTTGGCATCGTGTCCCAGGGTGAATTGTGAAGAGTTTAATTAATGAGAGAGCAGAGCATACACATTCTTATACCATCGTCCTACATCTGATAGATTGTCAAAGAAAACCGCCCCAGAGAGACACATTAAAAGATGCATTCATTTGGGAGGCAAAACAAATATCCGCATTTGCTCCTTTAACTTCACACATGTGTTGGATTTCTATGAGGATTTCCTTCCTAGTCTGTGTGAAACAACATTAGGAAGTGTTTGCATGAAGGAGAAGTTTAGTGCTATTCTATGTTCTACAAAACAGACCTTGAAAATCAAGGTGCACTGAGACGGTGAAAAATCAGGGATCTTTGCTGGTAAAACAAAGGGTTGTACAAACACTGAAGACTCTTGGACCAATTTGGGATCTTAGCTGTAGTTATGTGTGAACACACCTGTTATGAGTGTAAGGTATTTAAAATTCTTAGTATTTATTTATATATTCATGTGCCATGGAAGGCAGAGAACAGCTTACAGGAATCAGTGCTTGTATCTCAGGAATAGATCCTAATTAATACTACTTTTAAAAAAATGTTATTATTTAAAACAAATTTTAAATTTAAACATATTTCGATCATTGTCTTCCCCTCCCCCAGATCCTCTTCCCATCCCTACCTCCCCACCATTGAGTGTTTTCACAAAAAACAAACAAAACCCAAATACAGCAACAAACCCTTCCAACACTAAGAAAGCAAAATAAAATCACATCCAAAATTAAACAGATGAATAATTTCCAGTCAAAACCCTCACCAACTATAACCAAATAAAAGCTCACACACACAAAAACTGTGGAGTCATTCTATGTTGGTCAACTACTCTGACTCAGCTTGGGTTTAACTGTTGTGGACACCATGACCAAGGAAGCACTTATAAGGACAATATTTAATTGGGGCTGCTTACAGGTTTAGAGGTTCAGTCCATTATCATCAAGGTGGGAGAATGACAGCATCCAGGCAGGCATAGTGCAGGCAGAGCTGAGAGTTCTACATCTTCATCTGAAGGCAGCTAGTGAAAGACTCACTTCCAGGCAGCTAGGACTAGAGTATTAAAGCCCACACCCACAGTGACACACCTATTCCATCCAGCAAGGCCACACCTCCTATCTTGCCACTCCTTGCCCAAGCATATACAAACCATCACATACTCCAAACATGAGGCTTGACCTGGAGTGGTTGTTATAACCAGTGTTGCTCTATTGTAGGTGTAAGTGACAGTTCAGTTATGATCCTTTCCTCTACTAGCTAGGTATTTATCTAACTGTTCATTCATTAATCTGTTTTATAGAATTATAACAAAGAAGAGATAAGACAAAAACTATCAGATCAAAGTTGGACAAGACAAACCAACAGAAGCCCAAGAGAAGGCACAAAAATTAGAAACTCACTTGTTTACATACTCAGGCACCCCATAAAAAAACGCTATACTGGAAGTCTTAATATAGATGAAGAGGATCTGGTGCAGACCTGTGATGGCCCAGTGCATGTTGGTTCAGTCTCTGTGAGTTTTTATAAGTTTTATGCATGTTGATTTATAGGACCTTGATTTCTTTGTATCTTACATACCCTCTGGCTCTTACACTCTTTCTGCCTCCTACTCCATGGAATTCTCTGAGATCTGAGGGGAGGGGTTTGATAGAGATATTTCTTTTATGGCTGAGTGTTCCATGGTATCTGGCTTTGGGTCTCCATATTTTCTCTCCATCTGCTACTGGAGGATGCTTCTCTGATAATAGCTGAGTAAGGTAGGAATCAATAGTAGAGCTAAATATCATTAAAAGTCATTTTACCACTACTTTTTTTTTTAGACCAGTATTATTTGGTTTTGCCCTAGGTCCATGAGCTATTTAGCCTCAGGATCTTGGTCACCCAAGTAGTGTCAGGTATAGGTTCAGCTTGTGGAGTGGGCCTCAAATCAAATCATTTATTGATTGGTTATTCCCACAAACTTTGTGCCATATTACCCTAGCATATCTTACAGGTAGTGCACTATTGCAGACAACTGATTTATGGCCAGCTTGATGTTTACTTTTGTATTTTGAGAGCTTTTGGAGTATATTCCTGTACCAAAGATGTGGGAATGTAGGGGTGAAAGCTCTATGTAGATACCAGGTTGGCATCTCTACCTTTAATGAGTTATGTAGGTGTTATTTTTTGATGTCAGTTTGTGGGAAGCAACCTGGGGTCGTCATAACTGCTTGGGTTGTTTGGGGATTCCTGTAGGGCTCCTTTGGCCAACAACTCAATTAGACATAACACAATCATCTTATTGGACGCTTCATTGGGTGTCAAGAGATGGCCAGTTGACTTCACAGCTAATATACATATACAAGCAAATACATATGGTATTCATCTTTCTGAGTCTGGGATACCTGACTCAGAATATTTTTTCCCCCTAGTTCCATCAATTTGCTGCAAATTTCATCATGTTGATTTTTTTACTGGCTAAGTAATACTTTTTTGTATTAATATGCTACTGTTTCCCCTACAGGCTGTGGTATGCATTTACCAACAATATTTAGGCATCTGTGAGTATCTGACTTTGAAACCTTCAAGGCAAAAGAAAGATGTGCGGTTCGGAGGGCAGTATAAAAGATTTGAGCAGAGAAGGATTTTTCTGTGGAATATGTGTAGTATTTAGTCAATATTCTTAACATTTATTATTATTTTTAATCCAGAAGTGAATCTCAATGATAGATTCAGGGGATGGGGAATCACCTTCAGTTGTATTCCTACAGATGACTTCACCAGGGTCTAGTTTGAATCCCATGGTGCATTCATGGTTCTGGTTATTGGTCATATATGCAAATGAATATCATAAACCTGGAAACATGGTGGGTAGGGGAAAGAAAGGAAGCATGGAGTGAAAAGGAGATGGGGCAAGACTAATCAGAATATATAATATGTATTTGTGTGTTCTTACTGCCCTTTCAACATGATGATAGCCCTACTTCCATGTGTCTGTTTGGTTAAACTTCCCTATTTCCACTAAGGCCCTTTCTTGCTAAAGATTTCTGCTTAGAGACGCTTCTGATACTAGTTGGCTAACACCCACTGTTACCTCAGATTTCTATTCTTCAATCATTTCTACACTTACCCCCTTATCTCCTGACTCCACTCACCAGAGAGACCTATTCTTACTTCCTTCACAATACCATATATGCCCCCTTAAAAACACTTAACACAGTCTTCATTTTAAATGTTTGTGATTGTTTAATCAATGCTTTATTATGGGATTAATATAAAAGTCCCATAAAGTCTAGGGCCTAATCTGTATCCCTAGCACTGAACACATATAGATGGCTGTTCCATATATCACTGTATGAATGGCAGGGTCTACAAAGGCTCCTCACACCAAGCCCTTGCATGACACTGCAATGGGCATTCTGACCTTTCACTTTATAAAAGGAAAATGCAGATTAGAAAATTTGAATAGATTTTGCTTTAAATCACCCAGCTTGTATGTGGTAGGACCATTCTTTGCAGACACCTTGAAACGTTGCGTTGCATCTAAGTCCCAGGCCTATAACTAGTCATCTTGTCTAGCTCTGGGAAAAGCAAATGACCATGCTATATATATGGCTGATCCTGTTTTAATTAGAAACACTGTCTCATCTCAACTAGTCCTCTTGATTTTATTTGTTTCTCCTCAAAGCATATGGGATTTATGGAAATGTGTAGCTTATTTTAAATACCTGAGAAGGGTCTGATACTATTCTAAAAAGAAGTCAGTTTAGGAGAATGTTGTTGCAAGCAATACATCTCCTATGCACTTCACAGTAAATCTAATTACCATTGTTGAAACATATGATTTAGACTGTGACAAGACTGCCTAACTCTGGTAAGTAGTGAAGATTGGAAGAGAAGCATCTTAGAACAAGTGCTTATATGAAACAATGGCTCCCACTTCCCAGAAGACTGCATAGTTCTCAGGAACAAGGGCCAAGTTTCCCTCTGTAGCTAAACTCCCAATAATCTGGGCAACGTTTCCTATGGCATGATGTTATGTGTAGAAGCTATGCTTTTCCTAACTATATATTGAGAAGTATGTATGGCCAAGTCATCACCGCAGGCAGCCCAAGGCCAGATTCATAGCTTCTTCTCCTATGCCAAGTATATGCATGTTTGAGCCCATGTCAAAATTCAAATGGTTTTTGAATTGACGTATTTCAGGCATGGTTCTCTACAGCACATACTACTTAGTTATCTGTATTTGGTATTGTCTGTTAGTGACACTGCATATGGGGAGGCTGGGCATTTTCTTTTAAATTGTGAAATGGACAACAACTATGAAAAGAGAATAAAGCCACTTGTAGAAGTGCTAAGTTTTGTTCTGGCTATGACACATACCCATGACCTCCAGTGCATCTTAATTTGTTTCCTCACCTGCCCATTGAAAACAGTCATTCCTGCCTTGTCTCCCTTACAGATTTACTGTGCAAATCAAAGGCAAATGATGGCCATGAGAGCATTGTATAAACAGAGCAATGCTGTTCGGACGTAAGATGCTTTAATTAAGAATGAGCTTGACTTCAAATAGTGACTTGGCTACCGTAGACAGCCAAAGCCAGTGATTCTGACACTCCACAGGCAGAAAGGACTAATTAAAAGAGCAAGAGTTACAGAGTCGTGACACAGAGGCTCAAAGGGAGAATATCGCTAGCTTCTAATCAGTGTGGAGGAGTAGAAGGCATGAGGCAACATTAGTTTAAAGGGAACAACGGAACTATACAACAGATAATTGCATTACATTGCTTCTGCAGTCATCTACAGCAGTATGCTTGGCATTAATTATAAAGTAGAACATTAAAGGTTATTTGTAAACTCCTCCAAGGTATAAAAGAATCTCATTCAGTAGCAGCTCTATTTCTTTCAGTAGACAGAAGCAAGGATACGTAGTTTTTCTCACTTTTGTAACCCAGGTTATCAATGGGGCATTTCATTTCTGAAGGCCCGATTCCATGCTTAATAGTTACAGGGCTGTCTGGTAAAGATTTAGGATACCCAAGATATAAGATACAACTTGCCAAACGCATGAAATTCAAGAAGAACGAAGACCAAAGTGTGGACACTTTACCCTTTCTTAGAAATGGGAACAAAACACCCATGGAAGGAGTTACAGAGACAAAATTTGGAGCTGTGACGAAAGGATGGACCATCTAGTGATTGCCGTATGTAGAGATCCATCCCATAATCAGCTTCCAAATGCTTACACCATTGCATACACTAGCAAGATTTTGCTGAAAGGACCCAGATATAGCTCTCTCTTGTGAGACTACGCCGGGGCCTAGCAAACACAGAAGTGGATGATCACAGTCAGCTATTGGATGGGTCACATGGCCCCCAATGGAGGAGCTAGAGAAATTACCCAAGGAGCTAAAGGGAACTGCAACCCTATAGGTGGAACAACAATATGAACTAACCAGTACCCGGGAGCTCTTGTCTTTAGCTGCATGTGTATCAAAAGATGGCCTAGTCGGCCATCACTGCAAAGAGAGGCCCATTGGACTTGCAAACTTTATATGCCCCAGTACAGGGGAACGCCAGGGCCAAAAAGGGGGAGTGGGTGGGTAGGGGATTGGGGGGGTGGGTATGGGGGACCTTTGGGATAGCATTGAAAATGTAAATGAGGAAAATACCTAATAATAATAAAAAAAAGAATAAAAAAAAAAGAAACTTCAAATAAAAAAAATTTAGGCAGTTGTAATTATTTCTGTCTTCCACTTGTACTCTCTCAGCTTTCTAGGGTAACATAAGGTTATCCTAATTTTGCAGCCTTTGTGAAATTGGGGAGAATTTGGAGAGGTGGGTGGCATGGCCTGCATACCAGTCTCATGCCCTCTACTGCCTGGCTGTCTCTGCATTTGCTGTTCATAGGCTCTTCAACCCTTCTCATAGCTAAAGACTTGCAGGGTGCAAAGGCTTTCCTTGCCCCACTCTGCTGAGCTACTGTTTTCTTTGTGATTCACAGTGCAATTGCTATTGTAGCTCATGGAGAAATGTTATTAACTTTAATTTACCAAAATTGAGTGCTCTATGAGACATTGAATCAAGCATCTTTCTCTGAGCTCGTAAACACATTTATTAAAACAAAGAGATTAGTAACTCACTGCGCCCTACCTGGGCTGATTCACATGAACCATGAAAATAACATTCTCATAATCTAGGACTTGGTGTTTTATTTTATTTTGGTTTGTTTGTACTGTTCTGAGACCTATGCTATGAGACTAATAGAACTTATCAGACCTTTCAAATGTAACATCATAAAACAATTTGTCTTGGAGTCACTTGCTTCATGGGGGAAAAGCATATGCTTAATCCTTCAGTGTAAATCAAGATATTGTCTTGATATGTTTTCCATAGCTGAATGTTTTCTGTCTAGGACATAGAGATGGGCCTATTAAAAGCTACTTGAAGTTCTTTAAAGGTATTATAGTCACTGGCTCCCTTGTAGCTGGTCCTATGTGTCCTTCTACCTCTGATAATGTCTGAGCACACTGATTTTCTTCACATACAGCTATTCATTTATAATGATTTTTCTTTCAGATTGAATTACTCAGGAGATGATCCTCAATTTGTTAAGGTTTATGGTCCTATTCATGTGCAGAGTACTGGGTATGTTCCGAGTAGTGGCGCAGTTGATGACTATAAAATAGATGAATAATTTTTGTCTTTTGTCATTTTTCCTTCTTGTAGTCATGGACAAAAATCAATAGAGTTACAAATTGGTGATTTAAAGTTGGAAATAACTTTCATCACCTTTTTGATATAGTTACCTTGTCATTTGGTAAATTGCATGCTGTGTCTGCAATAGTTGTGACCTTGTACTTTGGAGTCCACCAGACTTGGGGTTAGATGTCCCCTTTAGTTCTACTGGCTGTATCAACTACTTGCCGCATTTGTTTCTAGTCTCTTAAGTGTTGCTACCAACAATAGAAAGCTGATCTAACTTATGTATAATGTCTATGGTTAATCTGAGATGATCATACATAATTATGACTGGATTACATATACATAGTTATGATTGGATTTCTAAGAAATGCAAGGTCTTAACCATGGAATGTTATTTTAGATAAATGTGAAGGTTGCTTGCAAGTATAGATGGGAGACATTGAAGATTTAGCTTTGATGGGAGACATATTTTCACTATTAAAAACTATCTCTTGTTTCTGGGTGGCAGATGTTATTTAATTATAGAAATCAATCATTTTCTTCTAGCCCCTTCCCAAATTGTTCACACATTGGCAAAGACATACATCTTCTAAATTTCATATGAGGTTTCTTTATTTTCAACAGCGAATCCCAGATTTGTAGGGTGGAATTATGATAGTATTTACAGGGTGGTTCATGCAGGCCTTGAGTCATAGTTAACTACCCAATAAGCACTAGCCAGTGATATTATTTTAATCATCATTCCTCAGCCATATTTGCAGTTGCTGGTGAGTAGATAAATCTAATGCAAAAACCATTACTGTGCATAAGAAATGAAAGCATTTTGTATGGTTCAAAATATATTAGTTCCTTCCCTGAGAAGCTATCCAAAGAAAGGCATTCAGGTTCACCTCAAATATCAGGCTTGAAAGCTTAGATAGAGCTTGGCATAGCTCATGCTGGTATATGGGACTAGGGAAACCACATAAATCAAGCAGGATTGACATCCAGCTGACCACTCTCCAAAGCATCTCACACCTTGGGTATGTCTCTTGTTTCTAGCATAAGTACTATAAGCTGATAGTAGAACTGAAGTAGATCGGTCTGTTTCTGGCAAGTTATGCTCCTTAGAATGTGATGGTTAATACCATATTTGTCCTTCATCTTCGCCTCTCAGGCTAGGAAAGAGGAGCAGAAAGCCAATGTGTATCATTCTGCTGAGACCTCTTGTGTTTCAGACTCCACTGTAGAGAAAGGTGGTGCTGGTCTGGGGGACTGGAAACCTGTACTTCAGTTACCAGAGAAAAGCCATAATTGGATTACAGAAGGTTTAGTGCTTAGACATCAGAGTCTATCTATAATAATGAGCTAGTGTTTATTGACTAAATATTATATCAAACAGTGTACTAAGCGGTTTGCTTATGCTATAACTCATTTAATTATTGGAATGACCATGCAAATTAAGCAATACTTTGTTCTTCTTTATATGAGGTGGGTACATGCTGAATGTTTTGTGTATATCATTTAATCTTTCTTATTTTTAATGAGTACAGTGATACTATCCTTGGTCATGGAAAGGCTGAACCTTGGAGAACTCAAGCTTTTAAGTGGCAGAGCACAATGATGTATCCACTAATTCTCTTATTTCACATGATGCTTGTGGTGATTAATGCTTGGAATGTACATCTTGTTAGGCAGCCACTTGTGGGATCAGGGCTCATGCTATGTGTACCAATTCTCTATGTGGTCTTGCACAACCTCCTGGGTCTACCCAGATAAAGTATGGCATGAAGGATCTGTGAACACCATTAAGTGGATATTTCTTATAAGCTTGAGATTGTTTTTTCCTGAGCTATAAACAGAGACAGGGTATGGTAATGGTGAGAAAATAATTTTCCTCATTGCCAATCATATCTCCAGACATGTGCCTCCTGCAGCCTTAGCTACTTTCTGAAACTGCATGGAGACCAAGGGGGAGTCGCTGTATCTACCTTTCTGGTGATAGACATCATCAGGAATCTTACAATGTGATATGAGTGGAATTTCCAGAAAGAACTTTTCAAGTATGGTTTCCTGTTTCCTGTGGGCTAGACTGATTGACTGTGGCTTTCTCCTGTTTTATAGATACAATGACTCTTAAAAACTACCAGCTTTCTGTTTTATGGATTACTGTCTACAGAGAATTTTGTGGTCAGGAAACTGTGATATTTTGTCATGGGGTTGAAGTATTAGTATAGGATTGAATAAAATACATACGATTAGTTTAAATTTCTAGTTTGTCCAAAATGAAATATTTAGATATCAATCTTCACTGGGCAAATACTTTCAGTAGGATAGGCAAAAGTCTGGAATTAATATTTTAATTATATGTAATAAAATGCATGACTATGTTGTACGTAAATCTCATTCACTTCCTGCTCCTTCACCTCTTCTCTCTGCTACTTAGTCATGGGATTCTTTTTTTTATCCTGTTTACAGAATATCACAGCCTTCATTGTTTATATGGATGTAGATTAACTATACATACACACACATGTCTAATACACACACACACACACACACACACACACACAGTACCAGAACCAGAACCAGAACCAGAACCAGAAATACTGTTAAACACCCATGTTCTGGGACCCATGGTTCACAATCATAGGAGTATAGGGAGAAAGAAACAAAGATGTTCTGTGTTATTTGATTTCGGATGTGAGCAATTTGCATTGTTCACCAACAAAAGTCAATCCTGGTAAGATGTTCCACATCAGGAGACAAATGGCCACATTTATTATTGATTAGTGAAGTACCTTTTATTACACATTGTTTCTTTCCCCTTGTCTTCTATGCTTAATGGACTAGTCAATTGACTTCAACTTTTGTCTCTGTGCTGACCTCCAAATGTTAGTTATCCTTAGCTTATTTGTCGAACAACTCCTAAGTCATTAGGACAACTAAGACAACTTTCCCATGAGCTAATTCTGCTGTGCCACTGCTTATAAGATTCACCAGACTGGTTTAGGTCCAAACTGTTTACTGAAAAGGACCTGCACAATGGTCTTCACCATCTCTGTCTTCATGTTTCTACGATCATCATCATCTTCACCAGCATTTAAACTGTGGTTCTTTTCATCCTTTTTACCATCATTCTCTTCATTATTTTTCTATTATTTCTACCAGTCTCCACCTCTGTTATCACTGTCTATAACCCTCACAATTATCAGGAACCACTATCCTCTCCATCTATCTCTTCCTATTTCAACCAATTTTCACCATTATTAATTAGCACAATTCTGTTCATCATCTCACCATCATTGTTGACATAGTTCTATTGCCTGTCATGAGTTTTGCATGCTTGTTATGTAACAGAAATTGTGCTAAGTGCTGTTCCTAACTAATTTATGTTACATAGTGGCACAAATATTATTTTCCTTCCTTACAGATAGAAACATGAATATCAGGAGAGTAAATTTACTCCCAAATTCCTGAGCCTTTGGTAAGTGCCTATACCAAAATGGGACCCCTCTAATTTTTAATGTTCAAGCCCAGACCATATACTTATGTATGTATATAACTACACTGTTCTCTTCCGGATTATTTTCCTCCTTCTAATTCCTTCATAGGCACTGTTAGGATTGTTGAAACAGGGGCATATATGTGTATGTATGTATATGTATATGTATATGTATATGTATATGTATATGTATATGTATATGTATATAGGCATATGTATCATTGTGAACAGGGACTGCCCGAGTATAGTGCTAACTACTTGGTTATGTTGTTATTGGTTATATCTGTATTTTAGCTTACCTTTCAGAACCCTAAAACAAAGGCATGTTAAGGAAATGATTCTTGCTGTTTGTTATAGTGGAAAATCCTGCAGTTCCCATATGTATTGTACATATACATACATATATATATATATATATATATACATACATACATATACATATATATATATATATATACACACACATATATATATTTCATTGATAAAATGTGTAATATAGTGAATTTTCATCTAATAATTAGCTTTTTATTTCTTTTCTCTTCTATTTGACGATAGCAAAAAGTATTACAGAGAACATACAAATCATATACTCAGAAGCACGCAAAGAAGAAAGGAGGTTATTAATACCTAGTGTCTTCTTTCACCATCCCCAAATTGGCACCCTAATCCTAGATAAGTACTACTCTGTGCCCAGAGCAAAACTTGTGTATAACTGAATGATCTTCACATTGTTTCAAATTACAAAGATTGTTTCTTTAGTTTTGTTTTGTGTAGATTTAATTCTTTTATTAAACCCTTGTTTGGGACGTGAAAACCATCATAAATGTCTTAAGATCTTGATTATCTTGTTCTCGAGTCATGCTCATAATAATGAACTGTCTGATCTCAAGGCTGGAAGAAGTATAATGAAACTCTGATCACAAAACTCTTTCTCATTTGGGAATTCAAACCACTTTAACTGCCATGTCTTTGGAGCCTTGAAAGTGAAAAGAAGAAAGCAGAGGGCCTAGCACACCAGAAAACAGAAAAAAATAAAACAACACAAAACAAAACCCTATGTGTTCTAAAATGATGTTGTAGCAAGCATGAAGAAACAATGACCATTATTTTGTGAACCAAGTTATAGAAAGTTGATCCTGATAAAGTTTCCTTGACTAGAGGATGATACAACTGTATGTTCCAGATTTTGGTCTTCTACAATATTTGTGTTTCAGAAAAAACATGTGATAGCCAACTATGTTCAAGGGATGTATTGTCCTGGCTGGTGCTCATTTGGGTTTTTGTTTTGTCAACTAGATACAAATGAGCTAGAGCTATCTGAGAAAAGGGAACCACAATTGACAAAATGCCCTCATAAGACTCACATTTGGGCTGGGCGTGGTGGCACACACCTTTAATCCCAGCACTTGGGAGGCAGAGGCAGGCAGATTTCTGAGTTCAAGGCCAGCATGGTCTACAAAGTGAGTTCTAGGACAGCCAGGGCTATACAGAGAAACCCTGTCTCGAAAAACCAAAAAAAAAAAAAAAGACTCACATTTGGAAAAGCTTGTAGGGTATTTTTCTTAATTTGTGATTGGTGTGGTAGGGTCCAGATCACTGTGGGTACTACAATTCCTGGGCTACAAGTATCACTTGATATTGGGTGATACAGGAAAGAAGGATGAAACAGCACAAGAAACAATCCAGTAAACAGAGTTCTCTATGGCTCCTCCCTGCCTCTAGGTTCTTGCCTTGAGTTGCTGCCTCAGCGTTCCTCAATGATCAACTGTGTTCAGTACATGTAAGCCAAGTACACACTTTCATACCCAAGTTATGTTTTATCTCAGCAATAGGAGATCTAAGACCCAAGAGTTTTGTAGGTGCATCATGTTTAATGGCAAAACCTAAAGAACTCCACATGAACTCCAGAAGGATATGGCTTCAAAACAGAGATCATAGAGTAGGACAGTATAATAAATAATGTGAATGAACACATACGCTGAGGTTGGAATTTTTCTAGCATATATTTTAAGTTGAAATGGTAAGGTGAAAAGCAGACAATGTAGAATGATGGTTTTGTTAGGAGATAATCCCAAAACACTTGTAAGTCAATCAATCAATCAATCAATCAATCAATCAATCTCTTCCTGTATGTGTATGTTGGTGTATACAACTTACACAGACTTAAAGCAACTTTTAAAATGTGTGAAAGTCATCTCTTTAGTCAACAAATATTTATTGGCTGGCTGCTGTATCCTAAAATGACAGATCCTTATAAGAGTTGTACAACCTGACTCTCAGAAATGTAAAACTAGTGAGATTGACTAGGTTGTAAGAAAATAACAGGACTCTAGAAAGTTCCAAGAGCCTGAAAGAATTTAAGAAGTTCTTAACTGAAGATTAGTGAGGATCATCTTATACCTTATATGACAAAGCAAATGCTCTATAGCTGTCTACACCAACACCAACCTCCACTGTGGTGCCTTGTGATAAGCATGTGTTTCATTTATCATTGGCTCAGATAGTTGAGTGTTGTTTTGGTGGGGAAGGTCTGCTTTAAGTTTTGGGACATGTATGCTTGTGGTCTGCAGGCTATGTTTAGGTCTCTTCTATGCTTGTTCATTTTGACTAGCTTCTCAGAGACGCTGTTTCCTGACAGGTCATCAGATTGCTATTGAGCCAAATTAAATTTCTCAAGCTCATCCAAGACTCTTGTATAAGTTAAGGTTGCTAATATCTCATTGGCTAAATTAAATAAATTTATACGTACTGCAAACCTTGGCAGAGATAAGCCAAGATAGAAAACCAGGGCTCCCTGATCAATAGTAGAAACATTTTTTCAGCTGTGGCTGGGGAGTGGGGCTGCCTTTGCAAGAGCAAGCTTTGGGTTTGCTTGATAGGCTAGACATGTTCTTTCAGTCAAAGCTGATATTGAATGGGAGGGAGTTATGTTAAAGCTTTGTAAAAATGCTTAGATTGGTCTAGCAATGTAACACGGGGAAAAATGCTGTCAAGCATGACAACTAGAGTTCAGAGTAGAAAGAGCTGACTCCTGTAAATTGTCCTCAGACTTCTACATGTGACCTATGACTTGTATGCATGTGCACCCAGGTGTGTAAGTGCACAACTGCATGATAGATAGATAGATAGATAGATAGATAGATAGATAGATAGATAGATAGATAGATAGATAGATGATAGATAGATATGTACATATGTACATACATGCATGCATACATATGTAGATGGAGATAGATAGATAGATAGATAGATAGATAGATAGATAGATAGATAGATAGATAGATAGATAGATACATAGATACATAGATACATAGATACATAGATACATAGATACATAGATACATAGATAGTTACATAGATGGTAGATAGATAGATAATGCTGATTTGGCTGTGAGTTTGACCTGAGGTCCCAGTTTTGCTAGCATAAATCAGATCTAAGGAACAGAAGTAATAGAAATATACTTGCTTTGTTATTTTACCCTTTGAATCCTGTCCAAACTATTCATGACATTAATGCCTACTTGGTGATTGTAATATTCTGTAGAGGTTATAGGGCCTCATCCCTAAGAGTCCTATGAGATAATTACTGTCGTTCCCCTTTTATAGATGAGCAAATTGAAACCAAAGAGATTGCTCATGGCCACAGATAGAACAGATTCAAACTGGAGTCTAAACAGTTCCATTTTCTGTGAGTCTAGAGTCTTAGATTTTAGTGGATCTTACCAGCTAGACTGTTCTCTGCTCTTCCTCCAGCATCCAGGCCAAGCTTGACTCAATGCCCCATCTTACTGCATGACATAGCTTCAGTTTGTCTCTGGCAGGGCCCCTGCCCTACACTCTTGCTTTATGTCCACTTGCAGTCCTCTGCAGACATGAATGCTAAAAATTATGTCTGGCCACATATGTCTGTGGCCTGACTGGTAGATGCTTCTGCATGCAGGTCAGCACCTGCTGGATGTGCTTTCTTTGGGATTCAGCCGCCTCTCACAACTTAGACCAGGGTGTCTATGAAGACCCTCTGTGAGACAGGCCGAGGACAGCATGTCAATTACCTCTACTCCCTCCAAAGATCCATTCTGTTCCTGTAAATAGAGAAACAGTTACATCTGCTCCTCACCCAGCAGGGCCCATATTGCCAGTGGCATCTTGTCAAAATGAAGGCCTGTCTCTTGTATTACAGATAATGCAAGACAAACTACATTTTCTACTTCCTGACAATACGATTTGCTGAGGATAAGGTCCAGGGAGAGTTCTTGTAGATTTAGCCTGACTTGAATCCTGTTATCAGGAAGATAGATTTTAGAGATCGTTTCTATTAAGGTAAAGGACAAGAGGAGTGGTATCTTTTATTCATCTGGAAGTACAATAGCGCGTGTGTGATGTGAAAATGGATTGGTAAACACAAAGAAGACACACAGGCATGAAGGCTGCCTTAAGATCATGAGGCTAATTTTTGATAACTTACCTCCAACTTTACTGCAGATCAACTTATGTTCATGCATGTAAGCTAACATACATGTGCAAAGTTTGTCAGGCTGTATTCACACAATGAAGATAAGCTGTTGCGGAGGAGGTGGAATTTAAGGTACCCCCAAAAGTGATTGCATATTATGTTCTAAGCACATACATATCTTGTACACTTTTTATAATTTCTATAAACAAAAATCACCCAACAAATCTAAGGGCATTCACACATAAAGCAAAGAGCAAAAAGTGAAAGCTTCTCATAGAGGAAGGATGACCGGATGAGGTTACAGACTGTGGCTTTACAAACTCACAGGTCTGATTCTTATATCTTACTACTTAGTGTTTTAGTTACAGACAAAGCTAGATTTGTTCCTTTCCACTCAATTCCAAGATCTTTCTTCATGCTCCAGTTTCCAGCCTTGGTGTTGCTCTGGAAGAACAATTTTTCTCATCTTCACATCTTCCACATTCCAAACCAAACACCTCCCAGACACAGTTACTCCTGCCTTCCTCGTCTTTGCTGCTTGGCAAGACATTGTGCTGGCCCCTGCCATGGCCTTCTTCCCAGTCTCCATCCATTACAGATCTGCACTGGCAGCAGACCCAGCCTCCTAAAGCATACAAGTAATATTTTTTCCATCTTGATTACAAACCTTAAATGAATCTCTTAGTCATGGGATAAGTACCGAGTGGAGTGAGCTGCTATTTTGAATTCTCCTGACCCCGCACAATAAGGCTCATCGATTGCAGCTTTAAGGACTATATGTAGATTTCTTTCCCTACTTGAGACATGATTTATGCCGTTTCTATATTTTCCCTTCTAATACTTGTTTCTTTATTTTTTCCTATAGAACAAGGATTTAAGATCCACTGTTTCATGCTCTAGATACTGTAGCTGAATTGATCTTTATTCATCCAGTGCACTATAGCATGATTTCTGCATAAATGGTACTGTAGTACATTTGAGAACAGGGCAGTGTGTAGCACAAATCCTTCACTCAATCCCTGCCAAGGCTCAGACTAATTGCAAGGAGACAAGAGAATACTATTTTAGAATTTGAGAGGAAATTTGTGGTGAGAAGAAACTTGGACCCAAGAAGGAGTGTGATAGCCCTGGTGGTGAGGCAGGGTCAGAGAAGACCGGGCTTAGAAAATATGTAAGCTAAAGAGGTGGTTCATAAGCTGGACTCAGAGAGCTTAAATGAGCCAGCCATGGGGGATATTCCTTGGTGGAAGACTATTATAAGGGGAGACTATCATGATATAATGTAAGACTGTATTCAGGGATATCAAAGGCAAAACAATTGCAAACCCAAACAAATAAAATACAGCAAAGAATCATCTTGGGTAAGGGTCTGAAAGAGGAAATCAAGGAGAGAAAATCAGTGTGTAGAGTGGTAGCAGATGATATTGGAGAAACCAGGGATTCAAATGTTAGGATTGCAAAGCCACACAAAGAATTTTAGTTCTATTACAATACAGTCCTATGGTATGTGTGTGTGTGTGTGTGTGTGTGTGTGTGTGTGTATGTGTGTGTGTGTGTGAAGCAGAGAGGTGAGACTATCTAAGCCACACAAAGAATTTTAGTTCTATTACAATACAGTCCCATGGTATGTGTGTGTGTGTGTGTGTGTGTGTGTGTGTGTGTGTGTGTGTGTGAAGCAGAGAGGTGAGAATATCTATCCAGCATTGTCATCTCTTTAGCATTCCTCTTAGAGCTCGGTAGCACATCCCATCATGAATGTTTCTGTGTCTGTGTATGCTGCATTATTGACCCCCGTGGCTGTGACTAAGACTTAACCACACTTCAACAGCAGTTGACTATAGTCCTCTTTATACATGTTTTTATTCAGCAAGCTAGCTATGTATGCAAAAAGGTGATATTTTTAGCAATCTATTTTCAGTTTATTAGTTTAATACTCGGTGATATCTTCAGATATTTGAAACTTTCAGTGAAAGGACTTTGAGGTTTTCTTTAACAACAAAATTGTCTTTTTTGCATAAATATATTTAAGTGCTCTTATAGTCCCCCAAAGAACTCCAGTTTCCAGTGCTTTAGAATGTGTAACAGACATTTGAAGTTTATAGATGTGGAAAACAAGGCTTTGAACGTTGTGCTATTTGTTCAAGGCCACCTATTTAGATGATTGTCATTTTCTGAGTCTCTCCCTTGCTTGGACACATTACTACTCTTATTTTACTAGGGATTACCTTCGATTTAGGTTTTTATGTAATACACTATCATTGAAATGAGGTGACTTACAGCTATTTACTTCATTTTCTTTCAGTGAAAAGTACCTACTGGACCTTTAATTTTTAATTTTTTGATAGTTACACACACATATATAATTATATATGTATATATATATATATATATATATATATATATATATATATATATATATAATTTCAGTCGTTTTCATGTCCCTAGTAACTTCTTTCCTTCCATTTACTTTTTCCACTGAAACGCTCCTTCTCTCAGTAACCCCTTCATACTTTAATTTCTTTCCATGTATATGTGACCCACTGGGTTTAATTAGGGTTGATGAAACTTAAATGAGAAATTTACTCCTGTTTATTTCTTGGCTTAAAAGCAACATACTGTTTAGAAATCATTACTGAAGATGAAATTAAAATTCAACTTTAGGAATGGTTGCTTTCCTTGGTTGAATTGGTTGAATAGGTTTCTTGAGAAGTATTGATGGCATGAGGGACTGCAGGGTTTCCAGAACTAAATGCATATCTGGGCTCTTCTCAGTAAAGAAAACAATCCTTGTTTGGCAGATAGATAGAGGGAAAGTGCTTTGTAGTATATGTGTCAGGGAAAAAAATACAACCTGTGAATGAGCAATTTAGTATCACGTGGTAAGCCTCAGAAGCAGGTCTCGTGAGGAAGAAGTCCTTAGCTCCTTTCAGAAAATGTGCATGGAACACCTTTGATATCTTCAAGGTTCTGTTATTTTATCTTCACAAAAAATTGCCAGTTTTCCAGAAGGGTTGGCCTTAACTGTAGGCAACTGAGTCAAGTTGAGGGAATGAAATGATGGCATCAGATTGGTTCAGTGAGAGCTAGACGTGTGGGCAGTGTTAGACTCCCAAAACCTATGATTCTAACCACACAGTGTTTCTAGGTCCTCTGTTTTAGCAACTTCTTTCCCTCTGTTGTGTGTTGGTGTTTTTATAAATAAACCAGTAGTTTTTAAAATCCAGCCTCCCGTCTACAGTAGACAATGAAGATAAACAGTAAGTTGTAAAGACTGATTTTCCATTTCTTTGAAAAACTGTAAAAGTCTCTATAGGGCTGGTCAGACAACACAGCAGATGAAGGCATTTACCATTTAAACCTAGTGGTTTGAATTCAAGTCCCTGAATCCACATAAACATGGAAGGAGAGCACTGATTCCACAGAGATGTCCTCTGACCTCTACATGTGTATCTACATTGTAGCAATAGATGTGCCCCTCCCATTGTATGCATGCACTAATTACGCTTTGTAGTTATTACAATATTTCAGTCATCATACTTAGCACGTATTGTCAAAGGTGAATAGGGTCTTGCCATTGCAAAGGAGAAACCTCCAGAGTGAGGATGTCATATTTGCAGAGGAGTTATCATGCTGATAAGGCCTAAGGACATTGTAGCAAATGGTATAAGAAAAAGCAAGGAGCTTGCCCAGGAGTACTTCAAAGATGGTATACTAAAGGTTGCTTTCACATGAAGTCTTAAAAAAAATACTTATGGTGTAGTGCCTTGTTCTAGGTTTCAGCTTGACTGAAGTAAACAAAGTATGGAAGAAGGATTTATCAGTCAGGGAACAGCTTGTGCAGAGGCAGGCAGAAGGCAAGGCGATCATGTGGTCAGAGTAGAAGATGAAACTGGAGAGGTGACGGTTGTCAGTTATCTAAAAATGCCAGGGTGGGGAGGAACATGTTACTTTTCTCTTCACCCCAGTCTTAATTAAAAACTCTAGCACGTCCATAGGCCTATTTTCATGCTAAATGCTAGATAAAGTTTGGACACAGATCCTTACAACTATGCCTCTCCTCCTGCCTTATGATTTTTCAGCTTAGAATTTATCTTTCATTAGACAACTAACATTTTTCATGCTTTAGGATCTTGGGTTTTAAATTGGTCCACCATCGTGGTCCAATTTGCACTACCATGTGTTGCAGAAAAGGTAACTTCACTGTTTTATTTTAGGCGTACTTGGGAGAGATATTTTCTCACATTTTTACAGCCATTGCTGCCCATCTGTGTGCTAGTTCTGACCTGGAGGTCACCTAGTGGTCCTTAAATGCACTCTTTCCTATTTGGGGTAAACAGGAGCAAGAGATGACTGGGAAGCCGTTTTTCCTTGGTCTGTGCTGTATATAAATCCTCACAAACATAGCTCCCCTTTTTTTTTTTCCCCCTGAGACATGGTTTCTCTGTATAGCCCTGGCTATCCTGGAACTCACTTTGTTGACCAGCCTGGCCTCGAACTCAGAAATCTGCCTGCCTCTTCCTCCCAAGTGCTGGGATTAAAGGTGTGTGCCACCACTACTCAGCCTAACATAGCTGCTTTAAACAATGTATATTCATTCTCTCACTAGATGTAAGGAGTCTAAAATATTATTTTACCAGCCTGAACTTAACGTGTTTAAGACTGGTTCTTTTTTTAAAATTAATTATTTTATTTATTTATTTCCCAAATGTTGCCCCCTTCTGGTGACCCCCAAACAGAGTTCTTCACTCCCTCTCCCTCCCCTTCCCCTCTGAGAGGGTGCTCCTCCATCCCTGGGCACCCCACTTCCTGGGGCATCAAGTCTTTATAGGGTTAGTCCCATCCTCTCCCACTGAGGCCAGACAAGGCAGCCCTCTGCTAAACATATACCAGGGCCTCAGAACAGCAAAGGGAACGCCATTTAGAATGTAAATAAATGAAACAATCAAATTAAAAATTAATGCAAATAAAGAATCAGTTTTAAACACTTTAGGCTGGTAAAATACGATTTTAGACTCCTTATATCCAGTAAGAGAATGAATATGCACAGTTGAAAACAGCTATGTTTGTGAGATTTGTCTACAATATATTAAAAAAAATAAGTTCAATGTCCTTAGTCATCATGGAAATGAAAATCAAAAGTACCCTGAGATCCCACTCTAATGCTGGTTCTTTATGGACCCTTTTGGGATGAACTTTTTTTTTCTTTGCCCCTTACTGCATCTAGCAGTTGCTTAGACTCACAGGCTTTTCCTCAACTTCAAAGCCGTTCTCATCTCTCCTGCTATTGCCACGTGTCTCTGACTGTAGCTCTGTAATGGAGATGCCTGTGAATAATCAGAGTCATTAGACAATCTAGAATCATCTATCCCCCACTCCATCTGCTAGACTTCATCTTAAAATATCCCTTTTATTATGTGAGGTAACATTCACAAGTTCAAGGGATGAGATCAAGGTTTTGGAGGTGGTTGTTCTTTGTTCTTGTGCTTTGGGGAGCAGCCCCCAAGTCTCCTACCCATTTATAAACTATTAAGCATCTCAGTGCTTCTCTCAGTGCTTCTCAGTGCTTCTCTCAGTGCTTCCTTGACCAGACTGATGCCACACAGAACTCTGAGGTTGATGGTTTGTATACAGCTTTTCCAGTGTGCACTCAAATGTTTTAGAATTTACCATATAGGGACATGTCATGAAGCCATTCCGCGATTTAAGCATAAAACTGTCTGCAAGAATTGTTTAGGAAACACCCAACAATGAAATTGACGTTTAGTGTGAGGATACCTTAATAACATCAGAGGAAGCAAAGAGCCAGAGTGATTGATTTCCAATGATGGTCATGTACTTTATTGCTCTCTTAGGGCATGCTGTCTACTATATATTAAAATGATTTGTATACCTTATCTGTCTCCTTTCTAGACTATAAGATTCTTGGGGACAGAATCCTTTTCTAATTGTTAGCCTATCTGGTAGAACACAAAAATGTTATATATATATATATGAATTGTACGCATTAATTTTTAAGAGTGCATTTACAAACCTTAAGAGTGATTTTCAGGGCAGATACAAACCTTGGCCAAAATTAGACAACTAATAAGATACAGTGCTAATGTTCAAACCCTCTGACTTCTGTGCTCATTCTTTATAAGCCCATTTTATCAACCCTGTTATGGTCTTTTTCATGAGTATATGTGCTGAACGAAACATAATTATTGCCTTATAGCTAGCATAGTACTTTTACATACATTATCTCATTAGGTCTCCACCCGGGGACCCATCCCATAATCAGCCACCAAACCCAGACACTATTGCATATGCCAGCAAGATTTTGCTGAAAGGACCCTGATATAGCTGTCTTGAGTGAGGCTATGCCAGTGCCTGGCAAATACAGAAGTAGATGTTCACAATTATCTATAGGATGGAACACAGGGCCCCCAATGGAGGAGTTAGAGAAAGTATCCAAGGAGCTGAAGGGGTCTGCAACCCTATAGGTGGAACAACAATATGAACTAATCAGTACCCCCAGAGCTCATGTCTCTAGCTACATATGCAGCAGAAGATGGCTGGGAAGAGAGGCCCCTTGGTCTTGCAAACTTTATATGCCCCAGTACAGGGGAATGCCAGGGCCAAGAAGTGGGAGTAGGTGGGTAGGGGAGCAGGGCTGGGGGAGGGTATAGGGAACTTTCGGGATAGCATTTGAAATGTAAATAAAGAAAATATCTAATAAAAAATGAAAAAAATATATAAAAAAAAGAAAAGAAAAGGCAGGCAATCATCACCTGTTTCTTGATGTTAGCAATGTGCAAACAGGCTCAGAATGGGCAAGTGTATGCATTAATTTCCCCATTGAATTTTCATTTTGTAAACATTTGCTGAGACTCCATGAGATGCTAAGCTTGGTTCTGCCCTAGGAAACAGTGGTAAGAAAAAAGAAAGCCCTGCTCCTGTATAATTCTTATGGCATTGAATTGTATGTGCTGTGTCTACTCCAAACACATTGAATGTTTTATAGAAGCAGATTATGGGCAACTGTCAGGAAAACTAGACATAAAATTAGATCAATGTACAATATCAATGAGCTTTGGATTCTTATTAAGAAAATATCTCTTCAAATAAGGAAAACATTTATTATTTGTTGGCTCACATTGCTAAGACAAACAAGCAAAAATCAGCGGTAGGAAATGTATGATTCTAGGTGAACCTAGAGGGACATATGACATTCTTAGAACTTGGTTAGATATATTCTTTATCAGTTGGTTCCCTTTGGTTATAAAGATAGCTACTAGACAGTGATTTGCTTTTATTTTTGGACCAAGGGAAATAGAAGACCATTTGATCCTGATGGCTCTAAGAATTATAGTTCCTTAGGAGCTCTTGGTTTGCCTCTGTTTAAATAACTTGTCAAAATATCACTGTCCTGGGCCCCAGGATTCTCTGATTGGTGTGAATATGAACTGTACTTCTTCTCAACCCCTCCTTACCTCCATCATGGAGGAAGCAAGTTCTCACATTTGTCATTTAAAAGATAATTTTCTGAAAAGCAGAATTTCAAAAAGGTGACATGAGTAGATATTCTCTACAGAATCACCTAGTTAAAGCATTCAGTAATTCTGCAATCTGATTTGGGTGTTTTTAAACGTCAGCACACGATGTATTATGGTAAGATAAAAACCAAGGGGCTTGTGTAGAAAAACAAGGCTCCAGATACCACAATCAAAAGTTATAAAATGTCATGTGAAATAAAACATAGGAATACTATAAAATGGCAACACAACTTTATCCATTGGTATTTCAGTAAATATGGCAAATCACCCTTAAAAAAAAAAGAGCTGCAGAATGTTTTGGGAGATGGGCAAGTGGAGAGGTCCTGTTTGGGTGTCTCTGGAAGTGATGCCAAAGGGTTACCAATCTTTTCTCTCCTATGTAGTCATCAGGCTCTGGGTTATGCTTCCCTGCCTTCTAACAAAGGTCTTTGAAGTCACTTATAGTTGATACTTATTTCGTCAGAGATGAAAATTTGATCCAAGGAGAAACTGCCTTCAAACAATATTTGTAATATCCAAACTTTTCAGCACTGGGTCTAAAAAGAACTCTTGTCAATTTCTGCTTAAGATCGCCTTATACATGGTACTTGATACTTCATCTCGAGGAGTGTTGTTTCTGACTTTTCTTTCTATTTGATATTCATTCCATATGCTCAGTAGTCTCTGTAGCTCTTCTATTTCCACAGACCTTGGTTCTTATTGAATATATAACACTTGACATTGTTCCAGCAATAGACATTTCTTTTCTCACATTCTCTCTTGTGGTCTTCAGTATGGATCTCCTTATGCCTGTTGCTCAGGAGGGAAACATGTTCTCCCATTTCTTTAAAAATGGTTTAAATTTTCTCTCAAGATTTAAAACTTTTTTTATTTTGCACTTCTTGGCATTTTTGAATTCCTATTGTTAGTTATGAGTGGGATATTGAAAGAATATTTTTCATATAGAAAGGTTCACAGGTGTCAAAGAATACTAAGACATCATATTATAGGATAAAACACAAGGCGAACTGGTGCCTGGTATTTTTCTGTTTTGAATCTTCTACATTTGAGTTTCTGGCATAGTTTTCTATGTTTCTCAGTATTTTTAATATATGAAATTATTCATCTGGAGATTCAGAATTCAGCTAGGGCTCCAATTAGTTCCTGATGTCAGCTCCATTACAATACACTTTACTTTACTTTGTCAAAGGAAAAGATAAAGACATGTTTGACTAAAATAGAAAAGAGTCAAATACATGACTTATGCTTCAGCTACGTTTTTCCATATATAGCAGGACCAATAGAGCTACAAACACAACAGTAGTCACTGTTAAAAATATAATTAGACACATTTAAATATAGTGTTTTAGTTTGTATGTAGAATGATTCCCAAAATCATGGGAGGTAAAAATCTTGGTCCCTAGCCTAATGCTATTGGAACATTGAATCCTTTCAGTAATAGAGTTTATTGGGACTCTGTCTTTTAGGTTTTCATTGCTGTGAAGAGACACGATGACCAAGGCAACTCTTACAAAGGAAACAATCGGGACTGGTATATAGTTTTAGAGGTTCAGTCTGTTATCATCATGGTAAGAAGCATTGCAGCAGGTAGGCAGACATGATGGTGGGGAAGCTGAGAGAGTCCTACATCTTGATCCTAAGGCAGCCAGAAGGAGTCTATCTTCTACAGGTAACCAGAAGCAGGTGTTTTCTGCCCTGGGTGGAGCTTAAGCATGGGACCCCGAAGCTTACCCCCACAATGATGCATATTCTTTAAGAGGCTACACCTATTCCAACAAGGCCACACCTTCCAATAGTGCCACTTTACATGGGTTATGTATATTCAAAGCATCATAGATGCTATAGACATTAGTAGATGACCTCGAAAGGGATACTGGGACTCCTGGCTATTTTCCCTTCATTTTGGCTGCCATGAAGAGGGTGGGCTTCCTCTACCCTGTGCTCTTTCTGAAACACATTGCCTTACCATTTTATATAATCTCTCTATATAAATTCCTAATACATTCTTCCAGAATGAGGAAACTACAGTTGTCTAACCTGAGAAAGCTTTCCATGTTTGAATCTCTTACTCTGTTTACCAGTGTCTCTATTCTGGAGGGTGAGTTCCTAGGTGATGGTGGGCAGGTTGACTTAGTGGTATCTTAGAAGTTCCTCAAATAAGATTTTATGCTATGTATCTTTTATTTTGTCTCCATTGTTAATTTACTCTCAATGTTGTACCTGACATCTCATAAGAAGGTATGGTTATATTTAGTAGAAGATATGTTCTATATATTTTCCAGTCTTTTGGATGCTAATTGCAGATATCTGAGCTTTTCACACATATCAATACATATCGAATGTTTTTTCTTGGTCCCAACAACTCCAGTCTCTTTTATAACTTATTTCTCTTCAGGTTTAATATATATATATATATATATATATATATATATATATATATATATATATATATACACACACACACACACACAATGCTTATGTTCATTCAATCCTCTTTATAAACTTACTCTGAAATACATATTGCTTTTGTTCTTCAGGTAGTTAGTTTGTAGAGTGTGAAGTTTTAATTACTTAAACAGTTGTGTGCTATGGATTTTATATTAATCTTTGTGATTTTTATTCAACACTATTTCTGACACAGGTCATAGGCTTCTCTTATAAGCATGCTACTGATACTTTGTGGTTGATAGTGTGTAGCCTTTGCCTCTACCATTTCATTTCTTATCATTATTATAAAAATTGCTATATGTGCTGAAAATTCTATACATGCTCCCATATTTTTCTTTGTTTTGAAAAATAGATTTTTTTTCTCACATAATACTCTGATTACAGTTCCTCCTCTCTACACATCCCACCCCCCACCCCCCCCACCTTCCCACCAATCCAGATCCAACTCCTTCTTGGTCTCATTAGAAAACAAACAGGTTTCTGTAGAATAATAGTAAGACAAAATAAATAAGATAAAGTAAGAACTAACACATTGGAATACAATAAAACAAACCAAGAGAAGGAAAAGAATCCAAGAGACGTCAGAAGATACAGAGACCCACTTGTTTGTACACTCAGAGATCCCTTAAAAACACTAAATTAGAAGCCATCCTATATATACAAAAGGGACTGTAGGGTAAAAAGAGAAAAGAAAAATATATAAATAAAATAAAATAAAATTTAAAAAAAAGGAAAATCCTTCACATTGTGAGAAAAGGAACCTCCAAAGATGCTTTTGAGTTTGCGTTCTGCTGGACATGCAGCCTACCCTGAAGAATAGTTTGCTTCCCCACTGAGACTCCCTTGTAGAAATTCTAAATTTTTACTTGCAAGTGGTAATTAACTGAAGGTAGTTATGGGTAAAGGGTAGAGGCACATGTCCATGTCTCCTTTTAGCTCTAAGACCCCCATCTAGTGCAGACCCCTACAGGTCCTGTGCATGCTTCAGTCTTGTTGACTTGAAGGGATGCATTTTCATGGTGTTTCCTATCTTTCTGGCTCTTACCCCCTTTCTGACTCCTCCTCTGCAGGGTTCCCTGCACTCTGAGGGGAAGGCTTTGAAGGAAACATCTCCTTTGGGGTTGAGTGTTCCAAGGACTGCTATTTTCTACATACTGTATGGCTGTGGATCTCTTTATTTGTTCCCATCACTTTCGGAGGAAGCTTTTCTGGTGATGGTTCAACAAGGCACTTATCATGTTTATCTTTCTCTGTCAGGGTCACCTCAGTCAGCATGATTTTGATTTTTCTAGCTTCATCCACTTACCTATGACATGTCACATTCACACAATGGAATATTACTTAGCCATTAAAAGAAATGAAATCTGCATGACCCTATTAAGAAATTATGTCTGCCAGATTATCATCTGTGAGACTCCCGTGACACCTCACATATGCCAATGAAAAATACTAGAATGACTGCTTCTAAATAGATGTTATAACGTTGACTGCCCCATTGCGTCCTGTGGTAGTGTTGTTGACAATGCAGAATGTGATGAGATATTCTATTTGCTTTTATGGTGTGTGTGGTATGGTAGGGTATTAGTTTTTCTTTTTAAAGTAAATTTTATTATTTAAAAATTTTGAATATGTCTATAATGCATCTCAATGTATCTAATATCTCTGTGGAACTCTTATATAGCACATCTCCTTTCTAACCTCTGTATGTTCTCTTTTGAAATTATAATGTACTAATGACAACTGGTGCTCCCTATCTACACAGGGTGCGAATGTGTGTGTGTGTGTGTGTGTGTGTGTGTGTGTGTGTGTGTGTGTGTGTGTACCTGCATATGCAGGGGGAGGGTTGGGGAGGTTCATGCACTGGGGCATAGAAAATCTACTGGTGGTACCTGACCCAAAGTAAAGTGACCCCTCTTCCTCAGGACTGAGCAACTACTCAGTTAGAGGTGGAGTCTTAATAGTTCCTTCCTCAATCATGTTGAGATGTTTAGCTTGCTTGGACTTGAACAGGTCTGCTGGTAACTCTAGCTGTTGTTAGTTCATGAGTGCAAAAAACATGCCCTGTTCTGTGGACAGCATTTCAAGCATTGTTCTCTACTCTCCTGCTTTCACATTTCTTTTATCCAGTGTTCTACTCTACAGTTCCCTGAGCTGTGATGAGGGGCATATTGCTATAAATGTCTTGTCTGCAGCTAAGCACTTGCAGATACTCACTCTCAGCTTCAACTAGTGCCTTCCGACACAAGATGCCTCTGACCAAGCATGAGAGAAGCACTAATCTGTGGGTATAAACACAAATATTTAGAAGGAAATTTGAGTTTAACAGCATGGACATTTAGCAAAAGAAGAACAGTAGGGTTCTGTCCCATAGACTCTGACCTCACAGCCATAAGTTTTAACCACATTTACATTCCCAGGCCTGTATTTTCTTCTGTGGAGCCTCATCTAGAAGTTAAGATTTCCCCCACCCTTCTCTCTCTCTGCATATTCCTCAGTGTCTCATCTTTATTTTAATTTGTATTGGAATAGATTAAGTTGAACCATTTCCTCATATCTCCTGAATACTCGTATCTTCCTGTATTATTTGACTAATTTAGACACGTTGGTGAAGTTTTAAGTTTTAATTGGTTGTTTTTTTAAACAAAGGATTCACTTTATTTTTATATGTGTGTGTGTGTGTGTGTGTGTGTGTGTGTGTGTGTAAATGCATGTATTTGGGTGGGCATGCATGATATATACATGTGGGTGTCAGAGGACGTCTCTATGGAGTTGTTTCTTCGCTTCCACCTTTACATGTGTTGTTGGGACTTAACCCAGGTTGCTCGGCTTGTGTGGAAAAACAGTTTACCTCCTGATCCATCACACCAGACTCTGTCCCAGTTTTCTGCTTGAGCTTTTTTTGCTTTGGGGGGTTCCATGTTCCTCTACTTGATAACAGAGTAGAGATCAATGCATAAAGACAATACCTGTGTCTTTCTCCTACCCAACATGACACTGCATAAAAAGAAACTGGGGAGTCTTTGTGGTCCTCAGAGTTGTATCATGTTGCCTTAGATATCAAAGTAAATTTTATGCATTCTGGCAGGAGTTGATTTCAAATGCTTAGAAAACACTCCCTGTGTGGAGCCAATTAAAATAGTGACATGGACCATGTGTTCTTATTCTTACTCCGTGTTGGAAGATCTGTCAGAGTTTCCATATCTTAATTGGCTGTATTTGAAAAGGAATTTTGAAATCCCCTGCTGTAGTATAAATGCACTTATTTATCCCTTGAGTTTCCATCTGTTTCCTCAGCAATTGCTGCTGAGAATTGCTTGTCTCGCCTCTCTTGGGAACTGAGTGAGGATGGTGGCATTTGAAACGAGGAGAACGGCGAGACCTTAGATGAAGCAGAATTCCATAATGACAGGAGGTCAAATTCAGCTCCCTTAGGTACAGAGGTGAAAACAGGATTTCTAGAAATCTTTGTTTTAGTGTGAATGATATATTTCTAAATTGGCATTCACTTCTAGCAATAATTTTCAAATTTCCCATGCATGCAACACATTTTTCAGAGCCTATCATTTGAAGGGAAGCAATGATGACCAAAGATTTGGATCCAGGTGCTATCACATGACATAATGAGTTTGAGATTATTGAAATGCGGCTCAGACTTTGGGAAAGGCATCTGCAATTATCACAGTGGCCTCTTGACCTCCTCACTTCAGAGCTGCTGTCTTATCTGTATATATTCTGTTCAAATATTCTTCTCTTCTTGTTTACCAGTTTGGTTCCATGATCCTTAAGGATATGGAAGGCCCTCATATAGATGCTAAAGGGTATTTCCTATCATACTTTCAATCATCTCTAACTTACTTATATCTAATATAGTATAATATATATATATATATATATATATACACACATATATATTGTTTAGAAAATAGTAACATAAGAATGTGAACATCTTAAGCACAAATATTACTTTTTGAATATTTTCTATATGTATAGTTGATTGGATCAATAAAAATGGAATGTTGGATATGGAAGACTGGCTGTATATTTTTAAAAAATTGCATAATTTTGCCTTCGATTGTGTATTATATACTCTGAGAGGTAAAAATAAAAATTAAACTACCCCACAAAAGTTTGAATGTTATCTTTGAGATAAATCTAGATGTCATCCAATCTAGTCATTTTAAAATTGGGGAAATTGATGCCCAGAGAAATAAGTCTACCAAGAAGCAAGAAATTCAATTTAACATATCTCTTAAGTTTTAGAAAAAAAAATCTTTGGGAATAAAGAAATATTTCTTTACTCTGATTTGCTTTGAGAGCTTTATAATCAGTTAGTACCAGAGTCTTATAACTACATTAATAGTAATCATCATTCCTCAACAAATCTTCAGTTGGAAAGATAAGCAAATATATTAACTTCTAGTGGGGTTTATATTCTGTCATGTCTTTATAAACATATTATAATCAAATATACTTCAAAAAGTGTTTTGAAATAACTATTTTAAATCCTTTGTTTCTTAGACTAGTTGATCTTAAGGCCAATTGGGTCTAACATCCTGAAAGATTAAGCAGGGGTACAGTTGACATCTTACAGTTGTCTACTGTGAAGTTCAGGGTTCCTTATGTACCTCCTAAGCCAGGGTTTCCATGGAAGAGAAGAGCATGGTGTGTGGAGATGTAGATGACTGTTTGATGGACTCTAGATTCCCCAAAGTCTTGTCAATCACTTTTGGTTTTTACTTTTTTTTTTTTTGGAAAGGTTATTTAGATTTATTTATTGAGTTTACACATATGAATATTTTGTCTTCATGTTTATATGTGTGCCACATGCATGCCTGGTGTTCACAGAAGTCAGATGTGGGTATCTGATCCTCTGAAACTAGAGTGTGAATGGTTATGAACCAACATGCAGGAGATGGGAACTAAATATGAATCCCCTGCAAAAGCAACAAGTGCTCTTAACTGCTGAGCCATCTTTTCAGCCCCTTGTTATGTGTGGATTGTGTAAAAGATATCACTACATGAAAAAAATCCAGAGGCTATAAAAAGATTTAAGGGAGAGTCTCTTTATTCCCACTCATCTTGGGAGCCAAAATGGTATCCTAGGTCTACTGAGATCACTTTCAGTACTGATTTAGTAGTCATTTCAAGGGCAATTGTAGAATTCCTATATGATCAAAGGTCTGGCAATTGTAGGACTCTTATATGATCTAAGTTCTTATAGTAATGAGAGCTTTCCCCAGTATTCTAAAGGACAGAAACTAATGTCATCAACCAATTGTTGATACTCACAGCCATCTATTGGACAGAGTACAGGATCCCCAGTGAAAATACCCAAGGAGCTGAAGGGGTTTGCAGCCCCATAGGCGGTACAGCAATATGAACTAAATAGTATCTCCAGAGCTCTCTGGGACTAAATCACCAACCAAAGAAAACACATGGTGGGACTCATGGCTCTAGCTGCATATGTAGCAGAGGATGGCCTAGTCCATCATCAATGGGAGGAGAGGACCCTGGTCCTGTGAAGGTTATGTGCCCCAGTACAGGGGACTGACTGCTAGGGCCAGGAAATGGGAGTGAGTGGGTTGGTGAGCAGGGGGAGGGGGAAGGGATAGTGGGTTTTAGGAGTGGAAACTAGGAAAGGGGATAACATTTGAAATGTAAATAAGGAAAATATCCAATAAAAATTTAAAGACTACAAAAAAAAATCATGCATACAGGAATATTGATTTTGGTTCTATTCAAATAAAACCTACCTAAAGCAATTGGATTCATCCAGGCTTTAAAAAGAATCACAAGAGGGGGAGGAGAGGGGGATAAATGCATGCATGCATACTTTTTTTTTAAAAAAGTATTGGTTTTATCATTTATAATCAGAAAACACATAATCTTCTAAATCAGTTTGAAAATTTAAAGATACACTATATGCATATTGTATAAGAACATCCATTTGTTACATATAAATATATACAGTTGTTATGGACGTGCATGTGTTTGCTGTAGAGAACAGTTTGTTACAGAACTGATAGTGTTGTGTAATATGCTATTAAAATTTGGAAGGGGCAAAGAAGGACACCTGAAGAGACTTCAACAGTGAGTAAAGGACTTCTAAAAATCAGCCTAGAATTTTATGGACTTTAAGTAAATTGAAAGATAGTGTGATGTGCTGCAAGAAAGTATTTGTGAAAAGCAACTTACAGAAGAAAGGTTTTATTTTGACTCACAGTTTAAAGGCACCACATCATGGCAGGGAAGGTGATTGGCTTCATTGTGTCTCTGTTCAAAAGCAGAAAGAGATCAATGCTGGTTCTCAGCTTGCTTTCTCTCTTTCATGTAGTCCAAGACTGCAACCCTTGGGATGGTATTACACATCTCAGGGTAGGTCTTCCTTCCTTCCTGAGTGACATCTAGCTGGAAACCGTCCACTTTTTTAAAAAGACAACTTTTTTTCAGAATTTTTTTCAAGGGTTAGGAGCCCTCCTGAGATCCTGAGATTTTGAGATTGAGTCTTGGTTTTTTTTTTTAATTGAAATGCCAATTTTAATTTTAACCACACACACATGGGTGCACACTCAAACACACACACACACACACAGAGAGAGAGAGAGAGAGAGAGAGAGAGAGAGAGAGAGAGAGAGAGAGAGAGAGAGAGGAGTGCAATTCCTTTGGAGGCCAGAAGAACATCAGATCCCCTAAAGCTGGGATCACAGGCAGTTGTGTGAGTTCTGGGTTCTGGGAATCAAATGTGGCTCCTTTGTTAGGACAATAAGCATGCTGAACCAGTGAATCATCTTTCTAGTCTCCTTTGGGGATGTTTTTGATGACAGAAATCTAGGTAGTAGTAAAATCAGTTATTAGAAATATTCTATATTTATCACACTAGTAACTATTGAAAGGTGATAAAACTAAGTAAACTAGATCAGAAGAAATTTATGGTCTCAAACAATAATAATAAATTTGTTCACACTGGATTTGATTCATTACAAAAAGAACTTTATAGCAATAATCAAGCATGCCCCTCTCTTGACCTCAGATCCCAAGTGAGTAGAAGCTAGACTAATATATTAGTCTCTCTCTGTGTGTGGAAATGAAGCATGTAAATTATTTTTAGTAGAATGTGTTGCAGGCAGTAATGAATAAATAGAAGGGAGAACACAGTTGGAAGCAGAGAATAGGTCTGAAAGAAGCAGGAAATGGATATGATGAAAATACACTGTATGCATGTATGAAATTTGCAAAGTATTAATGCAAACATTTTATTAAAAACAATCAGCAGCTAGGAGAGTATAGGGGAGACTGAAAGAGAAAATTACAAAAGATGAAGAGTAGGCATTAGCATGATCTTCTGGTGCTTTTTCTTCATATTGTCTGTGCCTTGAGTCTCCCTGTTACATAGGTTAGACTTCATTATAATATTTAATAATCATGAAAGTAGTCTTCAGACTTCTATTCTTGGTGTTGGCTTCAGTGTCTGTACTAAGAGGAGATTAGAGACTTGAGGGTGGGGGAGGCAGGAACAGTGCTGATGAGGTAGTGACTAGCATGGGTCTCTGGGAACTGTTGACTACTTTTCATGCATTAGAGGGATAGTGTCATTTACCTGCAAGAAGTTCTATGAGGCATTAGCATAGAGTTTCCTGAGGAAGTGAGACATTGACTTCCTTCTGGTCATGTCTGAAGATCTTAGTGAAAGAAAAAACAAAACAGAGCTAAAGTGTATTGAATAAAGTTGGAGAATAGAAGAACATCAAGAATTTAAGAGAAAGTAGTAAGCAGTGAATCTAGATATCCAAGTGTGTTTATTACATTTTGTTGCTAGAATACAACACCATTACCAAGGCAACCTACAAAAAGCATTTGACTGGGCTTATAGTCCAAAAGTGCTAGAGTCCATGATGAAAGAATGAAGGCATGGATGCAGGAACAGCAGAGAACTTATGTCTTGAACTGCAAACAGGAGGCAGAGATTAGACTGGGAATGGCAGGAGCTAACCTCAAAGCCTGCACCTAGTGACACACCTCCTACAACTTAGCCACACCTCCTAATCCTTCCCATACAGTTCCATAAACTGGTGACCAAGTAATTAGACATATAACCCCATGAGACCATCTTATTCAAACCACCACATTATTGTATGAGCTATTGTAAGAAAGTATCATAATCAGTCTCTATATTCTGATTATAAAAGCATCACCAAGAATAAAATCCTGCATTCACAATTGTTAAGTACCCCAATGACCTAAACTATGTAACAAGGAGACTTGAGGCAGAGAAAGTAAGAAGAAGGAGCACAAAAAATACATTTGAGGTATAGCCAAGAAAGACGGAGACAGTCTTAACTCATTGTAGAAACTCCTCGTTGACTCCTTTCCAGGCCCTGGAGAGAGAGAGTGGCACAACCCTAGTGTGTCTGAATTTTAGGGGGGCCATGAATGGGTTGTGATGGTTTGAGCTATAATATCAGCAGTCTTTCTTTCTCTCCCTTATGCTTTTGAATCTTCTTCCTTGAATCTTTGTCTCTGGTACCTGCAGAAACAATATGAGTTTAAAATTTTCCAAAAATTGTAAAGGTACCAACACACCAGAGTTGGTAGAAAATAATGATGAAATGTTGAGATTATATGTAATAGCTTAAGTTTTAAATATCTCTAGACTTTCTCTATTGTAAGATTCATAATACAATTATAATGTGATTCTATTGTTTCTCAAAAATAGCAAAGGCTGAAATACTGGCTGAAATGGAAATTTGTTAATTCCCTTTGTAAACATATTTACTATTATATAAAGCATTTGAAACAATGCACATCTCATGATTCCTATATCAATATATACTAGATAATTTTAAAGATTTATTTATTTTGTGCATATTAGTGCTCTATCTGTATGTATATTTGCATGCCAGAAGAGGGCATCAGACCCTAATATAGATGTTTTTTAGCCACCAAGTGACTGCTGGGAGTGGAACTTAAGAGCAGACAGTGCTTTTACCACTAAGCCATCTCTCCAGCCCTATACTGGTTAAATTCTATTGAGAACTTGATACAAACTAGAGGCACTCAGGTTGAGGCAATCTCAATTGGGGCTTTGCATCCATAATATTGACCTGTGGCCATGTCTGTGGGAGCATTTCCTTGAATGTTGATTAATCTCAGACAGCTCAGTTCATGGTAGGCAGTGCCATTTCTAGGTAGGTGAATCTAGACTATATAAACAAGAGAGCAAGCTGGTGAGCACCATTCCTTTATGGTCACTGCTTCCAGTTCCTACTTTGAGTTCCTCTCATTGATTCCCTGGATGATGGGCTGTAGTCTGTAGGCCAAACAAATATTTTCCTCCTCAAGTTGCTTTTAGTCAAATGTTTTATCATAGCAACTGAGAAGCAAACTAGCTAAGAATATCATGGTACCTCTGAGAAATACTCATATAGTGTCTAAGAGACGTTTGTAACTAGGTAGTTCATGGCAATGCTATTTGTTATAATCTATGTATGATGGATAGAAACACCCCAAAATGTAATAGGGAATATGATGACTAAATTAGGATTTATTTATAAAATAAAATACAAAGGAAACCTTAAAATACATGAGTTCTTTCTCCTCCTCACCTTCTCCTTCCTCTTGTACTTTCTCTCTGTCTCTCTTTCCCTGAAAAAAAGTTTTTAGAAACATAACCTCAAGCAAAAAAGAAAAATCTCAAGAGAATTTACTATATTATGAATATAAATTTCAAAACATGCAAAGACAATATTCCCTATGTATGCATGGTTACATAATTGGTAAATTTGTAAATGCCTACATGAGAATAACTAGGGACATTTTTTAGCACCAATCATATTAAAAATACTCTGATGTCACTTTATTATATGTAAATGACAGTACCAATTTAACAGAGGATATCTAGAGCTATAAATAAGCTATCTTGCAGGTAAGGATCACATTTATGCCACGGGTACTGTTGCTGCTGCTTTCCACTTCTTTAGTGCTGATTTTATAGTTTCCTATTTATTTTTAGGATTGTCCATGAGGGATTTACCCAAGAATGCTTTGGAGTATATGAAAGCATTTTTTTTTTTTTTGGTCAACGGTAAAATCATCTGTTTGATATATACGATCATATTTTACTTTCTAGAATTGTGCTGCTTAAGAAACAGTCAATAGAAAACAAGGAGACAAATAGTGTTTCAGAACAAAATGAACCATTCCACTTGTGGTATTGTTTCTTTTTGGTCAGGTCTAATTTTGCTGCACGTGACAAACTAAGGTCTTGTGAGTTTAAGACAAAATGAAAATGTATTGGTTTGTGTAACTTGGATAATGTCCTCATCATGGCTAGACTCAGATGCAAGTATTCAGTTAATGTCTATATGTCTCTCTTCTGGCTGAGCATCAACTTCCAGGCTTTAGTAGTCCTATTCCCAGAATTCTCTACTAGCCATCCGAGCACTCAGAGGCCATCTTCCTTTAATAGAAGAGACCTGGAGAGACCTAGTTTGGATTGATGACATGTTTCACTTGGTAAGCCATTGTTTAAATAATCCTGGTGATTTAGAGATCAGCTGGAATACTTACAATTGGTCAGGCAAAGGATATTTGGATTATCAATCAGAATATTTCATTACAAAGAAAGTGGGACAATGTAATCAGGAGACACACTAAGAGAAGATATCACAGGCATACAGTACTCATGCACTACATTGCTTCTCTTCCTGTTATTCTCCTTCTCCAGACCTAAGGAAACAGGACAGTCGACAGACCATGCACATTTTAAATACTCTTGGGTTTTATTAAAGCACGAATGAATGAGCTTTTCTCAAGTAAGTCTGTCTATGATTCATCTTTGTCAATCTTTGGCAGAACAAGAACTAAGGAAGTTCTTATCAGAAAAGCATGTCTCAAAAAAAGTGTTTTGTTCATTGATGATGTAACCCATAAAGCCTGTATTTTCTTGATTTGTGAACAGTCTCTACCAAGGGAGTCCATTCATTTCCTTAGTCTGTAAGATGCTCATGGAGAAACAGAGGACATACCTGCATGAGAACACCATCGGTGTATGGGATGGAAGAGAGAGCTTTGTGGTCACCAACCCCAGGGTGATTTGTGTTGGCTTGTGTGCATTTGTACTGCAATGTTACAGTGTCCCTTACTTTGAGATGCCCATATCACTTCTGAATCAGACACTAAGTGTAATTAAGCACTACCCTCAGCACATCTCTCCTTTAAGGACATTTTTATTCACCATGATTTAGAACATGACAATTGGGTGAGATTAAAGCAGCAAATTGTGCCTATAAAATAAACCCCGGAAAATAGCAAGGAACTATAAAATTTTATAAAGGGGAATACTGCACATGCCTCCAATCTGATAAAACTTTTGTGAGCTGGGAGATTAACTGTGAAATAAAAATAAGCCAATACAGTGTGTGCCACATCCAGACAATAAACCGCATATTATTGTTTAGAGTAACTTTTATGTTCCCTCCCCAAATGATTCCTCAGTATTGAGAGTATCCCAGGCAGCACAGAATTAATTAGCCTTCAAGGAAATTGGCCCAGGAGACAGTGGGCTACTCTGTCAAATGGAGGAAACTGGGTGACAGTTCTGGAATATGATAGTGTTTGAGCTTGGTGGAGAGGATCTCTGGTTCTTGCTTTTGCTAGACTAGCCTCTTTATTGGCTTGGCATGTGTTTATGTCTTGTCTGTTGTAAAGGATGCAACAGATTTCCTAGGCTTTTGAAAGCTATCTGCTTCTCACTCAGGGTCACAGTGTTTTATGACATTTTAACTCTCATCGACTCTAGCACCTCCTTAAAAAAAAAAAAAAAAGAAATGGAAGTTAAAAGCATTAAGTGGTTTTCATGCATTCCCATAGGAAGTTAAGGCCACCACTCAGCTCTCCTTCAGAGCTAATCTCATCTGATTGTCCTTTTGTATTCTCCTTACTACAACTAAGTTCCTTTAAAGGAATAAATCCCTCTTTGAACACATAGGAATTCAAAAAAGATAATTTGAAGTAAATCATCTCTAACCTCTTCCACAATGTGTGTGTGTGTGTGTGTGTGTGTGTGTGTATACATATATGTATGTATGTATGTATGTATGTATGTATGTATGTATGCCTAACCATTTGCCCTAAATAGTGAGGAGTATTTATTTTTAATAAGTTAATGTATTTATTGAGAAGTTTTCCTCAAGTGATGAAAAATTGTTTTAAAAATATGATTGATTTTAAGTAAAGATTTAACCACTCTTTAAAAACATTATTTTCCTATTGTTTTTTTTTCCTGGTCCAGAAATTAAGGTTGTTTAAAAGTAAAACAAAACAAAACAAAACAAAACAAAACAAAACAAAACAAAAGTGACTTGGAGAGACTTGAAAAAATGGCAGAAAATGGATTAAATGAAATCGTTTTAATGATTTATGTCCATGCATTGTTTTATGTGAGCAATCAAATTATATATGACAATGTACAATTTTATATCAAATAATATTAGATGATACCACTGTAATATTAAGAGGAATTATGTTATATTTCTTATATCTTGTGTTTGCTGTACTCTGAAATGATACCATTTTAATATTAAGAGAAATTTATGTTACATTTCTTATATCTTACATTTGTTGTACTCTGAAAGGCATCCTAATTTAGATCAATCTGTAACTTTAAGACATTGGGACCTCTAGGTCACCTATACCATCCACTTATCTATTCTTTTATTCCCAAGTGTAATTCAGTTCTTTCCATCCAATCATATGACAGCTCCTAAGATATGCAAATAGTGAAATGATGGATGTGACCTTGTATTGGCTTCCCAGGAGTTGATTGTTTTGTTAGAGGGGAAATGAGTGAACAACTTCACCTGTAAAAGAGCAGAGCCCCAGAAAAGCATAGCTATCTAGCTTCAAGGTCAAAGAGTTGGAACAGAACAATCACAGTTGAGGTATCCGCTGTGCTCAGAGAACACTAGTCTGGTTGGGATGGGCATGAGGGCTAAGAAAAAGAAGTTAGCTGTGAGACTACAAAGAAGGGAATTATTTTATCAACATTACTGAAGTATAAGAGACAAATGTCTTTACACATTCCATACCTTACCTGTTTCACACTGGGGATTAACAAGTGTATAAAGTGAGTCAGAGATGAGAGAGGAGTTCTGGTCTCTGTGAGTTACTTAAGACTGTATACTCATGCTGCTAGGTCTCTGTTTTCATTCCAGCTACAGTCTGTTTCTCTAATGATAAGTGAATATAGCAGAAACAAATATCAAGCATGTCCATAACATGTAGATATGATCACTGAATAGGATTATTGAATGTTTATTGGGGTTTGTTTGAACTCTTTTTACAATATCACACTTTACTTTTTCATAGTCACACTGGAATAAAATTTAGAGAAATAGAATAATAGAGACACTTTAAAAGTATTATAGCTTTATTATTTTCATATACATAATTTGAGTTGTGCTAATAAAGAATTAGCTAATAGATGCTTTGATGAACCTGCTTTAATGAATATTTGAAAAGAATCTGTAATTAGTATAATAATTTCATACAAATAAAAGCTGATGAAGTTTGTACGTGTTTGGATATGGTTTATTTTCTGCAATGGGGCAAAAGTACTTATAAATAAAATGATACCAATTTTTGCTTTGCCTGGTGGTTTTTCAGTTTTCAAATTAATATTTTCTCTTTTAAGATTTTAGTAATTCATTTATTTGTATCATTGCACATACACTTACTGAAGTCAGAGAGAACATCAGATCCCCCGGACCTGGAGTTATGAGTGGTGGCAAGTCACCCAATATGAGTGCTGAGAACTGAACTCAGTTCCTCTGGAAGAGCAGTAAATGCTGTTAACCACTAAGCCACATCTCCAACCCTTCTGTGGTAGGATTTTCCCTGTCCAATTACATTAAAAGATTAGTGCAGCAGGAGGCCTGTGATTGGACAGGGAAAAGGGAGGCAGAGTGTAGAGTTGCAGGACAACTAAAGGGAGAAAGAGGGGGAAGCCAAGATGGCAGCAGACAGACTGGAAGAAGGTCCTGATCCTGCACGGTTTTACATAGCCACAGGTAGTTATGATATCATAAAGAATGGAATAATTGGAATAATTTGTCTAATTTAGTTGGGCAGCTTTTATCATTATCAATTGGTTCTGAAATTATTGTATTGGCATCTTGTGAATTGAGAATTTATTGATATATAAGTCTGGTTGGTTAATTATAAGCTTCAAGACTTGTTTCTACTGGGTTACTGGGTGTTGTGGATAGTCATTGTGCGTGGCTGGCATGGCAGCAAAGGGACCTTGGGAGCTCGGGCCCCTCTGGAGAGTTGGCGGGAAAAGAGTAGCAAGACTGAGATTGGGAACTTGGTGGTTTGTTTTGATATTTCCTGCAACACCCTTCAAAGTTCATATTTTAAAAGATCACATTATTTAGATATCACAATGAGACCATCAAGTATGTTAAGAATTGTTAGCCGCCATTATATGAATAAGTCAAAGGTATTGCAAAAGTTAAATGAGTGGTTTCCATAATTAGTAATCAATAAAAGTATACCTGATACCTAGGCTCCTTGATTATTGATATTATTGTTCTATATCCAATTTTATATGATAGCTTTTTATCAGTACACCCTGTTTCCTTATTACCTAGGGGGTAGAAAATCTTTGAAGCCATACCTTTTGCATGCTAAATAAATTCAAGGAGAAATAGATCAAGGGATCTTGAGTCTATTCTCTGAAAATGTGCACCCTATTATACTTACCCCATCACTACAGCAAAAACTGAAGAAAGCCAGCCAAGCTCAGTCTTGAAAATAAAGATTTGCTTTTAAGTTCTTAGTGGTAAGTTGGAAATTTCCAGTTTTCAAAGATTCTACCATAGATCTTCAGTTATTAGCAAGCTGGGAATACTTAATTACATAAAGAAGGCCATATGTCTGGAAGAATTGGAACATCACCTAAGATAGCATATGTTTCTAAGGAATATACCTCAGAAAGAAAATTATAACTTTACATTCTTCTCCTTCCTTATCTGCATTTCTGGATGATGGCAGAAAAGGTAGTATTCCAGAAGGTTGCAGCAATTTATAAGTGTTCATTTAGCTATGAAGATGCCGAGTGACCAGATCTGTTGCAAATCATAGTTGTAAGAGCATTGGAATATGTGAAAATGACAAATTTGAATTGAAGTAATATGATAAGAGTTTCGTAGAAAAACAATCAAAAACCCATGGTTATCTCTTTTGGACATGGACAGGTTAAATAAAACAACTCCCCTAAATGAGCAACTCAGAACCGCACTGCCTCATCTCCTTTTTGTATTATAGAATCGTTGAGGAGTGAAGATTTCCCCCTCATGCCTAGGCATGAGATATAAACCAGAAAATAACAGGCATTATGTCCTGTCCCTTTGTGTATGTTGTTTGAAAACTCTGGTGTGTATACTGACTGCAACACTATACTGAGACTACTACACTGATTTTACCGTATCTCTAATAGCATTGTAAATTCCTTCACACCAAGCAAACTTATTCTCAGGTATTTAATATAAGACTTGCTCATATTTTTTTATGTCAAATGTAGAGGAGCTGGTGAAGTTTATTAATTAATTTATTTTTTTTTTACCAAGAACAAAAATATAACAAGGGTCTGAATAGGAGAGAGTGATTTGTGATAGCTTTGTTGAAAACAACTGAAAGTTTTTGGTGACTACTTTGAAAATCTGCTTAAATGTGCCACTGTATTTTTTAAGTCATAAAGAGAGGAATAGCTGAGATTTCAGAGTCAGAAGAACTAAGAAATGTTTGAGTTAATGAGTCTTCCCTCATCATACCTGACAGCTTTTCTTGCCTTTGAGTAAGGAAAGTAGCTGAGAACAGGGCTCTCCCAAGTCAAACAGCAGCTTTAGAGGAAAGACAAATGGAGACAGCTTTGTGGCCTCATGAAATAGAGTAAATAAATAAGCAAACAAATGGAGATCAAGATCCTGCTTCCCCAAAAGTTACTTGCTGATCTATGACACCGAATAACAGATGTGGGGACACAAAACAATACAAGACTGGATGAGATAAAATTTTCTGGAATGAGAAGTTAAAAATACCACAAAGATTAGTGTTCAAGAGTAGCAGGGGAAAATGAGCACACTAGAGGTTCCTTTGTTAGCCTAGTAGAACTACGCTGTAAGAAGAGCCTTCTAGAAGTGGGCTTAAGAGATCAATTCTGAAAAACAGAGAAAAGCTCTCAGTGAGAACAAAATAACCCGAAGTTGTGATGATTTAAAAAATAATATCAAAGAAATACTAACAAATATCAGGAGAAACATGTTGATGGTATATATTGAAAAATAATCTAGATATTTCTATTATATTGTCATATGGTATGATTGTAAAATGAGTGTGATTGATGTATTCAAAAAATATGGAGAAGTTGGACATGGTGGTACACATCAGTAACAGAAAGTCTGAGAAAGAGCATCATTGTAATTGTGGGCCAGTCTTGGTTACATTGTGAATTACAGTCCAGCATGGACTACAGAGTGTGTGAGATGTTATAATCTCAAAGATGAAAGGAAAATAGGGGGATTGTTTGGTGACCATGGCAAAAGCATAAATATCCAACCTGGGAAGAAAATGTGTTCAAAGAGTCAAACAGAAATCTAGTAACAAGGAATCCAAAATTTACTAGCAAGTATATCTAAGAACAAATTAGACACAATCGAAAATAAGCAATCAAAAACTGAGAGATCACTGAAGAGAATCTAAGGGATTGAGCACAGAAAAGGAACATAGATGCACTACAGGAAAGGAGAATAAACACAAGAGAGAATGCAGTGTAAACATCTAGCATGGGAGTTGTCTGAGCTCTAGAGGAAAAGAGGAGATGTGACAGATTCAATAGTCAAAGAAAGATGGGCATGTGTGCCATGCATTCACAGATTTTAGAATCTCTGTGTGAGTAGCATGAAAAATAAATACAATACTACATTATAGTGGAACTCATGACAACTAATATAAATAATATATAAAAGTAGTGGGGTGGGTACACAGCCAGATATAAAGATGATTTATTATTTTCAGTCTAGTTGCAGCAGAACCAACACCTGACATCCTGATAGGGATGAGGGAAGTCAGAAGATGATGGAATTATGCCAGAAAGTAATTCTTTAACAGGTGAAAACAAAGACAGCATGAATTCAGTTAGGAAGAAACTAAAGAAACATATTCTTGGCACACGTGTGTCAGGATATGCAGCAAGAGAAGAAGGATTCAGGGAGGTGCAGAAGAAATATTAAAAATCGGAAATGGGAAATCTGGGAGCCAAATATCAACTGGTGACCTACAAAGCACTGAGAACCACATTTTGTGGGACTAAACTATGTATAGATTTGATGTAAAAAATATAGCACATGCATTCTTCATGGAGGATTAATTAAATGTTGCAGGCTGTACTATTGTCAGAGCATGGGAGATATGATGCTCTGGAATGTAATTACTGGAAAATGCCCACACTTTTGGCTAGCCAATAATACACTGGCAAATAATATACTTCAAAGAATTTAATGAAAGGAGGAATAATAATTCACACCTTATTAATCTAAAAGAGAGAGGAAATAGGAACAACTAAGTCCAATAGGGCATAAATGATAATATTTTAATTCAGGTGCAAGTGAGTCATTGGTAATAGATTTAAAAGTATAATTTTATCAAATGAAAGAATAAATGACTAAAATTGTCAGATTATATTAAAGATAATTCTAAATGCACTTAGTAAGACTCACTTTGAATATACAGACATGAAAATAGTAAAAGGATGAAAAAAATGTATTTTGGAGGTAGTCAGCAAAAGACAATTTTTGGACTTTATTAGTATAAGAAAAACTAAGAAACTCTTTCACAGAAGTAGAGTTTTACAACTTTTCCCTAAGAAGATGTGAACTACCACCTATTAGATTCAGATATGGCATGAGCAACAGAGCAAAGAAACAATACTACCAAGTCTATTGTACTGCTCCTGAGAGTTGATTGGATTATATGCAGGGTATAGGCAAGTGCTGCTTATAGGATCAAGGGTGTCTCAAAAGCAGCTGCATAATGGCTACACCTCTACCCTAGTTTGAGTGACATCATGAAAGCTCTCTCCACATCGTTCCTTCTGTGACTTCCAGGGAGTCTCTCTCCTCTCTAGTAATTGTTAGAGCTTATACAATGCTGCAGAGGGAATCAGTGACTGTTAAAGGTTTCAGGAACTTTGTGACTCTGATATCCTTCATTTCCTCCTGACATCTTTCAGTTTTCACCGAATTCCTGATTCTGAAGTAGTTTCTCTCCTCGTTTGGGAAGGGCATGTGTCTACTGGAAGAGATCTCTACACAACAGGAGAAGTGCACACAGCAAAACAGATAGAGTCTGAGGCTGGCTATATAGAGCTAATACTGTTTTTATTGTTGTTGTTTGTTTGTTTGTTTTGGTTTTAAAAACATTTAAAGGGTCAAATGAAAATAAAAGAGGAATCCATGGTTATAGTGAGTGACTACACCTTCTCTGTAACTGAACATGCTAAGTCAGGAAATATGGTGAAGATTCTCAAAACATACTTAACAAACTCCTAGCAAACATTTTGCAGGCGATTGTACCCAACCATGAGAGAAGTGACTCTTGCATTCAGATCATTAGCAAAAAATGAGCATATTAGTTTATAAAGCAAACCTCAACAAATATCAAAAGTTTAAAATTATTCATATTATAATATCTAATTATGAAGATGTAGACATACAACCCAGACGTTAACTGGAAAAAAGTCACAAGTTGCTTAGAAACTGAGTATTATTTTCATTATAATCTGTATGAAAATGGTATCTCAATGCCGATTAAAAATGTTTTGGCCTAGGTTTCAATGAAAATGTGATACTGGAACTTGCAGGATGCAGCTAAAGCAGTGAATAAAGAAAATCTGGGGATTAAAAAATTTATATTCAAAAAGGATAGTCAATTAAGTGGCACTTATCTAAGCTGTCACCTTAATTAAATGGAAAAACAAAAAATAGGCAATTAGGAATGAATAATTGTAAGGAGAGAAATCATTTAAAGAGAAAACAAATTTTGATACAAAACCATTGAACACTAAAGTTGGTTCTCTTCATATACTCATAAGCTTAATAGCAAGACTAATTAAAACCAAATAATTATGAATATCAGAATTTTATAAATAGGGTAGGACAGCGCAGTATATCCTAAAGTTATAAAAACATAAAATATACATGATCTTCACAATCCTTTATGTAGAAAAAATAGGAATTATTCTTCACTTAAATAAAAATGGTTGGTAGAAAAGAAAGAACATCAGGATGTTAAATTAGTTAGTAACCTAAGCATTATTAAGTTATAAAATAAAAATTGTAGAACAATATTTATTAGGATAAGGAAATTTAATTAAACCCATGTTGAATATGTACCAGGTTATTCACAGATAATTTATAGGGGAAATTTTTTTATAATTGTATTATATTTCAGTATATTTTATACTAGTGGGCAAAGGTACAAATTTTATTTCATTAGTAAAATGTTTTTTTTTTTTTTTTTTGATAAATGTGTGACAGTGGACTGCACATTATTTTGTAATTTAGAAAACTCAGATTCTAATTTTGGCTTCAATTCCCTATGACTTTAAATGAGTAGCCAAATATCTCTGGGCTTTTATTTTATCACTTAAGCAAGGAGCGGCTTGGGATTAAAAAAATTAAGATCTAAGATAATTCTGATGATTAATGTGATTTGTATTCTTTCTCTTAGGTATGACAAGCCACCTTCGAAAGCAGGAAGTCATAGAAGTTATAACTAGTAATGAGTTGCCATAATTGTCATCAACCCAGGGGAACTTAGGAAGTCATTAACCATGGGTCAGATAGCTGGCCATTTCCTTTGTTGGTGATGCTCTTTGGTGGCCTACAAAGTAAGAGGAGGTAATACTCAACAGGGGGCAGCCAGCAGACACCAGAGACAACAGTGGGTCCCAGACTTAAGGATGCGCCTTTCACTCAAGCCCAGCTCTGTAGATCTTTAATAACGACAGCAGCATACACACTGCCCATATGCCACACAATTCTTTATTTTCTCAAGAATGTATCATGGGTCTGTAGAGGCTCAGAGGTTGAGAGCATGCAATGTTCTTACAGAGGACTAGGGTTTAGTTAGCAGCATTTTTGCATGCAGCTCACGAGTTGCCTGTAGTTCTACCTCCAATGGATTCAGAATCCTCTGGCTTATTCAGGTACCTGCACTAATTATGCCTCCACCTACCAGATCCATAGCTAAACATAAAATAAAAACTTAAAAAAATTTATCGAATGTTAAATATCATTTTTGCTTTGAGAATGTTAGAAATAGTAAGTCTCTTTAATTTTACTATACACAGTATCTCCCACTAACTAGTCAACAGATACATGTTCTAACCTATATCTTCCTATTTAGGAATTTTGTTTTCAATTTAGTTGCATGAAATTACTTCTACAATACTTTTTAAAACTTTTTCTTTATCCATTTTTCTCTTTGCAACTTCTACCTAAAAAGATTTGACAAGGCCTTTATTTTGATGGTTTTTTCAACCTCAGAAAAATAGATTTACCTTCTAGTCAATGCCACACACACTAAGTGGTTTCTATGATAGAATTTTCATGTGTTCTATTTGTAATCTCTTGAGACTGCTGTGACTAAATAACATATATTCTGGTTATTTTTAGCCATGTTCTATAGAAGTTCATCTGTAAGCCACATGCATTACCAAGTTGTCCTCTTTAGGCTCACTTTCTTTTCTAATGTCAGGATAAGTTGTGTTACTTTGATCCATGGTTTCTGTTTCTGTCTGTGGGAGAGGATAGACTTGGGCATGCCAGGCAACAGCTGTGTAGTAGATGCCTTTGAAAGAATGAAAGGAACAGTAAGAGTCTGATAAAATGGTCTAAGTGTGTCCCTTGTTTGCCTCCTGCAACTCTTGCCGGATGGTTCCAGGAGAAAACAGACTATTTCATCATGTTATACAAAAATATTTTCTCAGATTTGTGGAGGGAAATCATGTGAGGATTTAGATTTTTTTCTAGGTTATCTCTTTAGTAATATTTATATTTTATTGCTTATTTGCCATAATTAAGGCAGTTATTGTTCATGAGAAGACAGCTTATCAATGCAGTTTATATAATGTAATTGTCCCAGGGTCAGAGTCATCTTTCATTGTCTGTACATTTTTGATGGATTCTTAAATATTAAGTAAACAAGAATTCAAGTGTTTGCTGGATACGTGTCTTTATTCTAAAAGGATTCAGATTGAGACATGAAAAGTTGTCTTTCTTATATGAAGTTTATATTGATTTGTTTAATTCCAGCAGTAATTAATACTAGAGCTTGGTGGGTGGGGGTGGGCCAGCACCTTGTCTCTGAGAGTTCCCAACGATTAAGTGCAGTACTGGTTTCAATATACAAATGAATGGCCAAGAATTAGAGAAAGGACATTTAATTAGTGTTGTTTTGGAAAGAACAAATGAAGGGGTTCAGTGTCTCCAAATTTATTTTAAGGGGCAAATAAGGCCTTTGAGATTTTATTGAAAAGAGAAGACAGAAGTGTGGCTGATATTTTGACATCTTGGTAAGGCCAGGAGTCTGACTGATCATTCAGTTTTGGTCTTACAAACAGTTCAGGAGACCACTTGAGGAGAGCACTCTGGTCTGCTCAGAGGGATCACTTTTGCCCTAGGAGGCAGATCCTGTATCCCAGTGATTGAATTCATTGGGGGTGAGGGGGCAAGAATCAGCTCTGTGAAATTTCCTTTGTGTGTGGGTAGATACCATCTGTGGTTGTAAAGATGTTTATTGATCATTCTCCATATCCTTAAAAATCCAAGTAGATTAGGGGGCTGGTGAGATGGCTCAGCAGGTAAGAGCACCCTATTGCTCTTCCAAAGGTCCTGAGTTCAAATCCCAGCAACCACATGGTGGCTCACAACCATCCGTAATGAGATCTGACTCCCTCTTCTGGTGTGTCTGAAGACAGCTACAGTGTACTTACATATAATAAATAAATAAATCTTAAAAAAAATCCAAGTTAACAGCAGAAGAGAGAGGCTTAGTGTAGGGGCAGACAAAACTTTAAGAAGATGATGTAGATCCAGAGAGGCAAAAGTAGATCAAGTTAGGCAAGCAATGGTGCCTTCTTCATACTCCCCATTTTTCTGCTATTTTAAAACACTTTGATGACTATTTTTAAAGAAGAAAATGTTGCTGCAAACAAAATACCATTTTTCCTTATTCTTTCTCCAAAGTACAATGGCCTGAGACTACTTTTATTTCCCTATTTCCTTCTGCCTTCTAAACCACTTCAATCCCTGTTTCTACTTCTTCTTAATACGTTTTCAGTGATAGTTCAATAAAATTAATCTTCTGTACAGGTGTGTGCTGTATTTCCCAAATCCTTTCTTAGCTTAGAGATTACTAGCTCTTAGAGAGTCTAAACTAGGGTTCCTCTTCAATGCTATATCTTTTATGGACCTTTTATTATATCACCTTCCTCTTTAAAAAATTAGTTTGGGCATACTTGTTGCTGCTTCATAATACTAAAAAGGAAAAGAAAAACCTTTGTCACTTCAGGCTTGCAGAGGGTGCATCTTCCTGCTCACTATAGTTCTGAGACTGTGTCCTTTTACATCCTCCTAGAGCAGCTACATCTTGGTAGATGGGAGGTCCTTAAACTGCAGCCCTTCTGAGTTTTTCTGGAGGTCCTTTGACTTCTGGGTTGGGACTGACTAGCTGATTCTGACTAGCTACTAGAAAAACTTTCTCTTTTGTCTGAATGTTTATAATATTTAGGTACTTTTCTATATTAAGGCTTCAGAGATTTTACTAGAACAGATACAGAATTGTGTCTGTCTCCATTGATCCTGCTACAATGTATTTCCCTGCCCAACAGGTTCAGACCTGTAGTTCAGATCCACAAATACTTTCTTTCCCCTGCCATGGCAGACCACGCCTACTCACACCCTTCTCTACCTGTTCTCTTTTCTCCTTTATATTGGCTCAAGTCTAGTTCCTCATTTCTTAGTGTTTTCCTTGGTAACACATACCATGTGTTCATGCTTTGCAGCAGTCCCCGGAGTGAGTGTATCATCTAGGCCACGTTTTATGGTTTCAGTCGTTAACAGTTTTCTGAACTTCATATGTTATCAAATTTTCAGCTCCAAGAAACACATGTTTTTGTTCAAGGGTCTCCTCCACCCTTTGTATATCCAGAAGTCCTATCTTTGTTTTTCTTCATCCTGATCATCTTTGTTCTCCCAAGACTTTGGGTGTACCCCATCAACTTCTAGCTGCTTGTTTTGCAAAAAGGGCAGATATTGGTTTCCTGGTGACGCACCAGAATTCACATTTGGTTGTTGAAATACCCTTAATAGTAAACACCTCATATCTGTACTCGAAAATAAGAGGTTTCTTATATTGTGGCTAGAAGGCATAGGGGCAGTGGTTAAACTGCTCCTTCGACAGTAGGAAGCCACCTCATAATCTTGTCTTCTTCCTCTTCCAAAGACATAAGAGATAAGAGACAAACCTTTGATTAGTTCCTTCCTCGCTCTGGAGCTCTCAAAAGTCAAGTTTCTTTGCTGGGCTTTATAATATTCAATTAGTATGTTTTCCATAAGATTCTGAAGCTTTCTGGTTCTTGAACTAAACTGATTTCAAGTTCTGTCTTTTAGGTACTTCAGTAGATGCTAAATCTTACTGGACTCATGATAGCAGCTATAGTCTTTAGAGAGAAAGATATTTGTGCTGGTGAAAGAGAACAAATAATATAGTTGGCCATGTTTTATAATATTTGCTCAGATCTTTTGTAAAAATAAGTAGTGGTTTATAATTCAAAATATCAGCTTATTATAGAATCCATTATATATATTTGTGTATGTGTGTGTACACCTGTGTTTGTGTATTTGTGTATATGAATATATGAACATTTGTATATGTGGAGGGGTATACTCACTGTCATATATGCATGTAGAGGTTGAAGATTGATGTCAGGTGTCACTGTTTTTTAAATTTTTTTATTGGATATATTATTTATTTACATTCCAAATGTTATTTCCCTTCCAAATGTTATCTCCCTTCCCCTCCACAAACTGTCTGTCCTCTCCCTCCCACCCTGCTTCTATGAAGATGCTTCCCCAACCACCTGTCCACTCAGGCCTTACTGCCCTTGCATTCCCCTACTCAGGGGCATCAAGTTTTCACAGGACCAAGTGCATCCCCTCCCATTGATGACAAATAAGACCATCTGCTATATATGTGGCTGGAGCTATGGGCCCGTCCATGTGTATTCTTTGGTTGGTGGTTTAGTTCCTGGGAGCTCTAAGGGGTCTGGTTGGTTGATATTGTTGTTCTTCCTATGGGCTTGCAAACCCCTTAAGCTCCTTCAGGTCTTCCCCTAATTTCTCCATTGGGGTCCCTGTGCTCAGCCCGATGGCTGGCTACAAGCATCTACATCTGTATTGATAAGGCTCTGGCCGAACCTTTCAGGGGAAAGCTATACCATGCTCCTGTCAGCAAGCACTTCTTGGCATCATCAATAGTGTCTGAGTTTGGTGTCTGCAAATGGGATGGATCCCCAGGTGAGGCAGTCTCTGTATGGCCTTCCTTCAGCCTCTGCTCCACTCTTTGTCCTTGTATTTCCTTTAGACAGGAGCAATTCTGGGTTAAAGTTTTTGAGAAGTGTGGGTGGCTCCATCCCTCAACTGGGAGGACCATGCCTAACCTCTGAATATAGTCTCTTAGGTTCTTTCTCCCCTTTGGTAGGTATTTCAGCTAATGTTATCCCCACTGGGTCTTGGAAGCCTCTTGCTTTCTTGGCATCTGGGACTTTCTTTAGGCTACTACTAGTTACCCATCTCCCATTGCTACACACCTCTGTTCAATTTCCTGACCCTCTGTACATCTCCCCTTTCTCTTCCCACACTCGATCTTGCCCTTTCTTTTTTCCTCTTTCTCCTCTCTTCCTCCCAAGTCCCTCCTACCCTCTTCCTCCCATGATTATTTTTGTTCCCCCTTCTAAGTAGGACAGAAGCATCCACACTTTGGACTTCATTCTTAATGGGTCTCCAGCTTATGTTTTAAGGCTTTTGTAGAACCAGGGATCTCATCAATGTTTAGACTGTCTGGCCAGTTCACTCTGTGGACCCTTCCTCTTTTCCATGCTAGGGTTAGAGACTTGTGCCTCTGCTCCCAGCTTTTATGTGGCAGCAGAGAATTGGAATCCAGGTCAACACGCCTCTGCATAGCCACTTTACTGAGATGAGCTACATCCGAGATGTTATCCCCACCCCTGAAGCCAGCTGGTCTTTTATGATTATTTTGCAGACAGGAGCAATCAGTGCAGTGCTGCTTTGTAGTATATAACCTTCTTTGCCTACATAAAACCCAAATGACTGGAAGTAGATACCTGACTCATGTTGGGTCAGATAGAGTTGCTGTGCTTAAGAGGGAGAATTTAAAGAGCACTGGCAACCTCCAAGCTAGAGGGAACTGAGTGCTGGCTATTTTAGATGTCAAGGATATGAGAGAAACATTTCTGTTATCTCCAATGAGAGACTAGGGGGTACTTACACAAAGGTGAGAGCAGCTGAACCCACAATTAGTAGAGATGGATATAGGCAGAGAATTCCCCTTCTGCCTCATGGTCTCCTGTGTTTGTTTCTCATCTTCCCTCTGAGACTTGGCTGCATTTCCTCTTTCTGGGCTTCACAGGCTGGCTTCTACAGGGCAATACACTCTGCCTGTATTTTCTATATTTGCAGAAGTTTATGTGAGTTCCTGAGACTTGAATTTGAAGGATCCCTAAGACACTTGCTTCCCTAATTAGCAATGTGCAGATGCATAGAAAATGAAAATGGAAAAGTGTCCTGGAAAGCAAAACAGAACCAGACAGACAGATTCTGGAGTAGTTTCTGGCTCTTTAACTTATCTCTCTCATCTTGAAGTATTCCCTCTATGTGCTTTAACAGCTTTCTATATTAAGACAGAGCTATTAGTCATTCCATTTAGTAACTGACACATTTACATTAGCAATGTATTGGGTTAGATATTGATTACATTTGGGGAACAAAGTGTTTTTAATTTTACCCCTACATTTATAGTTTGAATGGGAAAAAAAGACACCGTCTAACCATGGTGGTTTTTTGATGCTTAGCCTCCATCTTCTCATCCTCATTGGCATCCTCCTAGCTGACAATCGGTTTCTTTTATGACAAAAATATGCTACATTTTCCATTAAAAAGTGTCTCTGGTTAAGAAAATGAACACTGCTTGAATAGTTTTTCTAAACTTATATCCTAGCTGATAGAAGACAACACAGACTCATGTGTCACTACTTTATCATGAATCACACGAATCACAGAATCATGAATCACTACCTTAAGGGTTCATAAACAGTGGAGAAGGCACACGCTCCTTCTTCAAATTACCCCTGGAGTCATTTGTTGGAGATAAAAGTTAGGAAAAACCAAACCAAACCATTCCTTCTGTCTCTAACTTTTCAGTCAGGGAAAAAAATGCCACCCTATATATTTTAACAGAAGAAATGATAATAAATATGTAAATAACTTGAAAAGACACAAGAACAACCATAAGTATGATGTGCAAGGGAATGCTTAAGGAGCTTGAAGAGACCACAAGAGGAGGTGGGATAATCATCAAAGTAAACGTGCCAGGCACCAGAACAGGATGCTCTACCCAGAGATGGACTTTGGAGAGAGGCATGTTTCAGATATTCTCTCTACTAAAAGAAACTCCACATGAGACAGGCAGTAAGAGGGAGAAACACTCGGATTTCTCATTTTCTTCAATATCCAGTATTGTTTATAGGGTGAGTCTACCCAGAATCATCGAGCAGTGGTCCTACTTTTGTAAGATAAGGAGTAAGTTGGCAGGCAAAACAAGCTGTGAGAGCATGCAAAGAAACTCTACTTGAAATAATTCTTGAAACCTTGGTAGTTTCTTAGTGTTCTCTTTACATTTTCCCAAGGAAAGGAGGGAGTTTAAGCTGGCTAGTGCCTATTTTAGACATGTAAGTACTGCCTTTCTTGGGGACCTGCAAAGCAAATATGTAACAGGCTATCTATCTATCTATCTATCTATCTATCTATCTATCTATCTATCTATCTATCTATCTACCTATCAATCAATCAATCAGTCACCTATCTATCATTTTGTTGCTCACTTGGTGATGATGAGCATATGCTGCTGGGATCTAGAATGTTGAATACAGATGAATATTTAATTTCTGTGGTTATTATACCCAGCAAATAAATAATTATTCAAATTTTCATTTGTATTATGGAAATTTCATGTTTCAGTAGTTTGAATGGATGAGGGTGCCTCATATTTTGGAAAGTTTCTGGCCATTAAAGGATTTCTGGCAAACATTGGACAACCCTTAGAGAGTTGTAGAGAGTATACATGACAATTTGTAAACTGTTCTCTTTAGTGTTGGCAAATATTTCATCTTTATTTATCACAGTAGAGTGGAACAGTGAGGAAGATAAGAGCTTTTTATCAAGATTCTGAAAACCTAATACCCAACGGCACATGCCAATCTGCTCTTTTTTTTCCTACTTTACTTGCAAATGATGGGAGAGGAAACTGAACTCACTTCTCTTGATTCTTAAACATTCTAAGTGAAAAGTCTTTACTTAACATGCTTTAAGACTTCTCTGCTCATTGACAAATGGGACCTAATGAAACTCCAAAGTTTCTGCAAGGCAAAAGACACCGTCAATAAGACAAAAAGGCCACCAACAGATTGGGAAAGGATCTTTACCTATCCTAAATCAGATAGGGGACTAATATCCAACATATATAAAGAACTCAAGAAGGTGGACTTCAGAAAATCAAATAACCCCATTAAAAATGGGGCTCAGAACTGAACAAAGAATTCTCACCTGAGGAATACCGAATGGCAGAGAAGCACCCGAAAAAATGTTCAACATCCTTAATCATCAGGGAAATGCAAATCAAAACAACCCTGAGATTCCACCTCACACCAGTCAGAATGGCTAAGATCAAAAATTCAGGTGACAGCAGATGCTGGTGAGGATGTGGAGAAAGAGGAACACTCCTCCATTGTTGGTGGGATTGCAGGCTTGTACAACCACTCTGGAAATCAGTCTGGCGGTTCCTCAGAAAATTGGACATAGTACTACCGGAGGATCCAGCAATACCTCTCCTGGGCATATATGCCCCAACTGGTAAGAAGGACACATGCTCCACTATGTTCATAGCAGCCTTATTTATAATAGCCAGAAGCTGGAAAGAACCCAGATGCCCCTCAACAGAGGAATGGATACAGAAAATGTGGTACATCTACACAATGGAGTACTACTCAGCTATTAAAAAGAATGAATTTATGAAATTCCTAGCCAAATGGATGGACCTGGAGGGCATCATCCTGAGTGAGGTAACACATTCACAAAGGAAGTCACACAATATGTACTCACTGATAAGTGGATATTAGCCCAAAACCTAGGATACCCAAGATATAAGATACAATTTCCTAAACACATGAAACTCAAGAAAAATGAAGACTGAAGCGTGGACACTATGCCCCTCCTTAGAAGTGGGAACAAAACACCCTTGGACGGAGTTACAGAGACAAAGTTTGGAGCTGAGATGAAAGGATGGACCATGTAGAGACTGCCATATCCAGGGATCCACCCCATAATCAGCATCCAAACGTTGACACCATTGCATACACTAGCAAGATTTTATCGAAAGGACCCAGATGTAGCTGTCTCTTGTGAGACTATGCCGGGGCCTAGCAAACACAGAAGTGGATGCTCACAGTCAGCTAATGGATGGATCACAGGGCTCCCAATGGAGGAGCTAGAGAAAGTACCCAAGGAGCTAAAGGGATCTGCAACCCTATAGGTGGATCAACATTATGAACTAACCAGTACCCCGGAGCTCTTGGCTCTAGCTGCATATGTATCAAAAGATGGCCTAGTCAGTCATCACTGGAAAGAGAGGCCCATTGGACACGCAAACTTTATATGCCCCAGAACAGGGGAACGCCAGGGCCAAAAAGGGGGAGTGGGCAGGTAGGGGAGTGGGGGTGGGTGCGTATGGGGGACTTTTGGTATAGCATTGGAAATGTAAATGAGCTAAATACCTAATAAAAAATGAAAAAAAAATCTATGTTAATGCTTGCACCGTGGCATTTTAAGCATGGCTTCCTACCCAGCAAACATGTAAGAAAAAAAATGATTTTGTGAAACCTTTTTAGAACCATTAAATTTTTTTGTCTTATAAAAAAAAAAAAAAGACTTCTCTGCTCTACTTTCCTTATCTTTGCTTTACCTAGGTTTTCTATCTTTCAGTTGAGGTAGACATTATGCATTGTACCTACAGAATCTTTGTACCTTCCTAAATGTGATTGCTGATGCTCAGGACTTAATAAACATCACACCAAGATAGACTTGGACTGTAGAATTACCATCTGGCCTTTGGGAAATTAATTTCCTTAAACATGACCCTGTTATTTCTCTCAGACTCTAGAGTTTCTTCATTGCTTACCATGACCATGACTTCCAACATATAACCAAGAACCTTTGTATTGACCAATGGTGAAATATGACTTTTGGCAAGTATTTGTTTTTAAGGTGCTTTTATGCCCCATATAGCTACAGTCAATAGAATTCATGAAGGTATTTAGAAAACACTGGCTATGTAATAGCTATGTGTATCTATATAAATATTTCTCCATTTTGATGGAGTATAATGTCTAGAGGTACACAACATATCAGAACTGTGGGCATTAACTAGGACTACAACCACTAGATGCATATACATTTGAGCTTTTGCAGTGTAACTGGTTTAACTATGAACTCAGTTTTAAATATTATTTGATATCAATTGACTTGGATATAAATTAAAATATCATACATGATTAACAGGTAATATTTGGACAGTGTGGGTACAGAGTAAAAATAGAAAACTATGATAAGGTATACATAGTCACTTAACATTTAAAATGTATATAGAGGCCAAATCAAGTCTGGGTACCATTTTGTACTAGATAAGATTTGAATTTCAGATAGCTATTTGGAGTTTTATACTCTTTGATGTAGATGTCTCTCCTGTGAACTTTCAAGGTTAAGCTCATCTTTTGACACCCACTTCAAGCAGCTAGCACTCATCCATATGTGGCAACAAAAGTGTCTCCATTCATTACAAAACAGCCTGTGGAGATTACAGTAGTGGCTGATTGGCAATCTCTGCTGTGGAGGGAACATGATGAAAGCCACAGATGTCATGCAGGAAAGTGAATTACTTCAGGCTTTGGGGTCTGTGTGGTAGAAGGTCCTTGTGCAGAGCAGGCATATGAATGTGTCCAGATATCAAGGAGTTTCTGCCACCTATGATGCACAGAGGATCCCATAGGCAAGAAAGAACTGGTAGAAACTTCTTCAGTAGGATTCTGGGTTTGGTTTTGATGATTCCATTGATAAGCTTGAAGTAGGATGTCTCCAATAGGAGTCACAAGGTGAGAAACAAACCAGGCAGGGTTTCTGTATTAACACCATTGAGATGTATACTTATCTAGCAGAGAAGAGATACCATGATGATGAAGATGGTTTCCCCAAATCTAAGTTATACATTGCACTCCCAATGTGCTGATTCCTAAGATCTCCTCAAATATGAGAATCCCTACTGCGTAGTTTGTAAAAGTGAAGACTGTATTTTTTCTCTCCCATATTGAAAAAAAAACTTTATTGGGATACAGGTGAGGTGCTTAGCAGGTAAAAGGTGCTTGCTGTTTGAGAGTGACAAACTGATTGGTCCTTGGAACCCACATGAAGGTGATAGGAGAGAACAAACTTTGGAGCATGTCCTCTGACCTCCGTGCACATGTTATGACACACATGTGTTCACACTCACACATCATATACACACAAAAGAATAATAATTTAATAATTAGGAATACTTAGGTACTCTAAGAGGATGGAAAGCTAAAGTAGTAGGTTATATGGAGACTAGTCTCCTGGGAGGTGCTTCTCACTGAGCTGTCAGATTAAAGCTGCTACTTAATAGCCACTACAACTTGGTTGTCTTTCTCCTTTTCCTAATGGCTAAATGTTTGGTCTCGAGTTTAACGTGGACAAATAAGGAGAAAGAAATAAAGAAAAGGAATGAATAGTCACAAAGAAGTGTAAGCAAGATGAGGAAAAGAGAAGACAAAGAGGAGGGAAGAGGAACTAGAAAGGGTCTCATCTCTGGGGCCTTTTCTTATGGCAAAACCAAACCAAGCCAAAACAAGCAAACCAAAAACAAACACCCAGGTTTTGGAAAGTGGATGGGAAACTTGAGCCTTGAATGAACATCAGCAATGTGTAAACATGGCGAAGGTTGCCAGGCACCAGAGGAGGGTTAGTCCTATAATCATAGGACCACAGCAGAGGTCAATCCCAGGACTTGATACTAACCTGACACTATAGCAAGATCCCACTTCAAAGCCTATAAACAAAACAAAACCTAGCATACATCTGAGTATTCATGGTTGCTTCACAAACCATATTCTTTTACAATTTATAAGTAAAGTATAACACTAAAAAGTTCCCTCATAGTCAGCTTTCTGAATGGGTGACCCAGGCTAGTCAATGCTATTCTTCACTTCTATTTTGTGCATTAAATGAAAGGTTGGTTAAAACAGAGCCACTTTGTTACTGTTAAACCCTCGGCTCATCGCTCTCTTGCCTCTTGGCTTAAATGTCGGTCATTTATTGCTTCTATAATAATTACGCAGGGTTATTACTTTAATTATATGTAAGTAACAAGGAATACATATGCTTTGATATTTTAATTTTCACAGAAGAGAATGAAGATGTTAATTTAAACTTGTTAAACAGCCAATAAAATTAGCCATCATAAAGTTTAATATTGTTGCCTTAAACTAATTAAGCTGTGTGTGTCTGAACTTTATTCATTTTTTCCCTCCAAGCAGATGGTCTTCCCTCCTGTCTATTTCAAGGCAGCAGCCAATACACCTTTCAATAATGTCTGTTGCTCATTTGAAGGAAAGCAGCAATTTAACCAGACACTACGTGTGGTAGTTCGAACGACAATGGATTCTGATGTCTCCTCTCAACAACAAAAGACCATCACCCTCTTGTTCTACAATATTCTATATGTTGTATTTTATTTTACTTTATTTTTTATTTTATTAGTTTAATTTTGTTTTTAAATTTTCCCAAATGCCAAACTAATTTTAAATAGCTTTTTAAGAGGGCATGGTCTCTTCCTGTTCCTTGCTCTTCCTCCCCACTTTCTCCACCCCATCTCTGTTTTTCTTTTCTTTCCATTATGATATTTATTCTCCCCTGCTTCTTTGATGACTCTTGCCTTCCAGGTGATTACAATTAACTAACCTACCTCAGCCAAGACAGAAGAAAACGTAGACCTAATTGCTGAATAAATATGTCAACTGTTTTTTCCTTGAAAGAACTTATAACGTGAGAAATAGTAACCTGAAATATTTTGTAAGAAAGAGTAGATAAAAGAGATATGCTTTCCAAATGTAATGGGTGACATTTTGCAGGCTAGAGGGGTTTCTTCTCAGTGATTCTCCCTCAGTGTGTGCCTTTTAATGGACAAATCCATTCTGATTGATAGAAGAAGTCTGCTCCTCACCACTAAAAAATGAAATGGTAAAGTTTTAAAACATGGGTGGAAAATGAGCAGCATAAAGTATTTGTGAAAGAACCCTGGGTTGTTCTGAAGAAATATACTTCAGAGAGAATAAATCTGGCCTGGAAAATAGACAAAACAAGCAAACAACAACAACAACAGAAAACCCACTAAGAAGCCATGCAGTATTGTTTGGGAGACAAGAAAGAGTGTTGGAGTGTGACATCCCTCCTTCTTCATTGACACTTGATACTGAAGGCTCTAAGTGGGCCTTGAGCATTCACAGACTGTCCTGAGAACACACTGCCACACATTTCTATTGGAGAATTATTCTCAGTGCTTATTCTTTCAGAAATCTTTAGTTAACCAAAACCAGATATGTAGGTCAAGCCTGCCTTCAGCGTGTCAATGGAGAAACATAACTAATGAGAATCATGAGCCTAGAACATTGCAAGTTCACCTCAACCCTGAAGACCATTGAAGTAGTTTCTCTGCACTGTTTTGATTATAACACGTGGAATGTAAGTTCGGATGCAGGTTCCCAGGCCACCAAAGCCTGTATAACACTATATTTACACATACAGAAATATACACTTGTCAACTCATTTTCTCTGAAAGTCTTTAGCTGCATGAAGCTATCCATTCCACAGAGGACAGGGCTGAGATTTTTGAACTAAAGACAAAGCAGATGTCTTTGAATCTACTTATTGTACAAGAATGTAATGAGATCCTGGGATGTTCTGTTGGATTTTCACTTTTCGGGAGAGTCTTTAAGGCATCTTATTTTCTGTTGCCAAGGTATTTCTTTGAGGAAAGAATAAAAACAAGGATGAAAAGAAAGAAAAAATGGATACAGGATACTGGCTGTGTTTAGCATTCTGTCTAATAAGCTAAATAGTGGATTCATTACTGTGAACAGCTGAAGAAGAAATGAGTGCTGGGCAGACAGGCATTTTGGGAAGGTAGGAAGTGCAGTGAGCTTAGGGCTTTTTCATATTGTTCTGTAGGCAACTGAAGGTGGAGCAGGGCAGTCTGCTGATCAGAGCAGACCTTCAGAGGCTCAAGGAGGAAAAGTGGCTATTGAATGGACTGCAGTGGAGAGGGCAGACTGTTTGAAACGGCAGTGGAGTTTTGTTTGTATGCATGAAAAGAGTTTTCTGTGCACGCTTGCATTCAGGTGAGAGCAAGGGGCTAGTTGCTAGTTACAGAATCAAAACAAAATGGCTGCAGGTAGAAGACAAATGTTCTGAGAGCAGGTTCTTAGGAAAGCCCCAAATGTCATCCTTTTTCACCATGCTTGCATGCTTACAGATCAGTGTTGGACCATGGCTGGTTTTTTGTTTGTTTGTTTGTTTGTTTTGTTTTTCCTTCTTTCTTCTAGATGTTTTCTGTGCTGCTGAGCTGGTATCCCTCTGAAACTACTGCTGCTTGGCTCTGTAACCTGAGAATGTTTGTTTGAAATTTGATTATATTCTAAGGAGACTCTGCTAGGATCCCCGACTTAGCCAAACTTAAACTTTAATGATAAGGAGTCCACCTATCTGTCAGCCCCTCAAAGCATTCTTTCTGACTCCAACTGTCAGTGCACCTGGTGGGCAGTGTAATTGCTTGTTAGTGTACATGCCACCACAAAAAGACAACAACAATCACAAGAAAAATCTTCCTCCTTCTGTCCCCAATAAACCAGAGTCCCTGGTAACTCACAGTCTTGTTACTGTTTTACAGAGAGCAAGACCAAATCATCCTTTCTTTTTATGTTCTCAAAGTATTGAATGGCCACTGTGTGACAGGTGCCTTGGAACTGTGGAGTTGGGTGACAGAATTGTCATGGTGAGATGTGGAGGGACAGGTATCTCTAGGGATGATTATATTTATCTTTTCTTTCAGAATAAATTAAGTCCATCCAATCTTAGGGTCCATATCCTTGATAAGTTCAAGTCTCACTTCTTTCCACACTTTCGTTGGGAATGCCAGTCACCACTGCTCTCATTTCTTATGGCATCGGGCATGTGTGAGGTCATCTGCCTCTCAGAGTTCTCCTGCTCTTATTTCTAATAATATGTGAAACATACCCATTTCCCTGTTTCCCAGAGTTCTACTTTCCATCTTCTGCATTAAGAAATCATGTCTTTATTTTCTTTAGTTTTCCTCAACTAGTTCTTTGAAATTTCTTTTGGAGTGTTACTTCTGTGAAGAATCCTGTATCATCCTCTGAGACACAGTTTTCACCTCTGGTTAGTCTCTTTGCTCCCCAGCTTTTCTCCTTATCAATTGTAAAACTGAATATCTTCATAATTTTGTCTGTTTCTATTTTTTCATTCTAGATTCTAGGGTTCATGAGAATAAGAAAAATGGCTGAGTCATTTGACTGTGATAACTCTAACACTATATAACTCATAAAGGACACTTAGTACATAGTTTTATTTGTTAACTGAATGCATTAATATGAGGAAGTATGCATAATAATTGAACAGGCATTAAGAGGAATAAATAAAGCCCATCATGTCTTCAGGATCAGAAATCATCAGCCCTGAGCTAAATACCATTGATTATGATGGCAGAATTGCTGATGCTTAAGAAAAAGCTTTAATGAACTACATTCCAAAGAACAGGTTTTGAATGCAAAACGATTGGGAGAAAATAAAACAGGAATTTTCAATGAAAGTATATCTACCTAAAGAATAAACAAGGCATTTCATGGTTATTTCTTGCATTTCATCAACTGGTATAGAATCCTTTCTGATGTGAGTTAACATTCCTCTGCCACGTTCAGTAATTTTAACACTTCACAATGATAAGAGTTAGTATTTAATTCAGTCAGTCTTTATTTCTATTGGCACAGCTTTTAAAACTATCAACAGTGTATATAGTCAAATTACGTCCTCGCCACACTGTCTATTTTAGAGTTCCACGGTCACTAATCCTTAAATGGATATTGGCCTTTGTGACTTATGCTGTACACCAGTTTACATATTTGCATCTTTGTTAGACTTCCTTAAGGTGGCTGTGTTAGTTAGTTCTATGTCAACTGGACTCAAGCTAGAATCATTTGAGAAGAGGGACTCTCAACTGAGAAAATGCCTCCATAAAACTGACCTACAAAGAAGTCTGTCTGCATTTTATTTATTGATGATTGGTGGAAGAATATAGGAAGGCCTATACCACTATTGGTGGTGGCAACTGTAAGTGGATGGTCCTGAATTTTAAAAAAAAGCAAGCTGAGAATGCCTTTGAAGAGAAGCCAGTAAGCAGTACAGCTTTGTAATCTCGTCTTCAATTCCTGTCTCGAAGGTTTTACCTTGACTTCCTGCTCTGACTTCCATTCATGATAGAATGTGATAGAAACATATGTGCTAAAAGAAACCCTTTCCTCTCCAGTGTGATTTTTCCTCATGGTGTTTTATCACAACCATAGAAACCCTAACCAAGAAAAGAGCTTTCTCAGAAAGCTGTAATCTAAATCTCTGAAATTGGAGTAATAAGCAGCTCTCAATATAAAAAGCCACAAGTTTGAGATTATTGGTTAAACAGTGGACCAAAATGTATACATGGTACAATGAAGTCACATTCATTAGTATTTTCATCTTTGGTGATCAGAGACTTGTAGGTGATTAACAGGAATTGACAGTAAGGCATAGGAAGCAAACCCAAGTCACAATCCCCTGCCCAAAACAACAACAACAACAACAACAACCAACCAACCAAACAAACACACACACATGTACTCAGGTTGAGAATGTGGGAAAACGTTGATTGTTGAAGGCATTTAAATACCACATAAGTATTGTCAACTTTGAAATCTCAAAATTCAATCTCTTGACCAAATTACCTTAGTATTCCCTGCTTGACTCAGCTGTATGTACAAAGGGTAGCACATTGGAGAGTTGGGAATAGGAAACTGGGTTTTATTTTTTTAAGATTTTATTATTTACTCTGAAAGACAACAGCACATGTCACCTGGTCTCATTTCATGTCTGTCACTGTAATAAAATACTCTGGGGCAAATACAATTTTGGAGAAGGAGTTTATTTCTTCTTACAATTTCAGGTTACTGTCCAACACTGAAAGGAAGTCAAGGCATGAACTTTAGGTAGCTAGTCACATCCCAACCATAGTCAAGATTAGAGAGAAATAAATGCATATATGCTTGCTTGCTTGTACTCAGCTCCATTTTCCCACTTTAATAAAGTTCACGAATCTGCCTAGTGAATTGTGCCACCCACAGGGGGCTAGTTCTTCCCACATCATTTAACTTAAAATGTGTCTATAGGCCAATCCAATGTAAATAATTTTTCATAGAAATTCTTTTTTCAGATGATTCTTCATTGCTTCAAGTGGACAGTTTTAACTAACCATCAAATGATCTTACCACTGAAATATGGATATAAACAGGTATCAAATAACACATATACATCTGTTATTATGGAGCTAATGAATATGTAAGAATTACCAGAAGAGAGCTTAGAGAAAGCACACTTTGACCAGGTGTTGAATATGTGACAGCCCATGGATTTGTAATGACAAGACAGATTTCTGATTTGCACTTACATTTAATGGAATCAGTTAGTAACAGACATATGCTGGTGATGTCATTAGTGTAAATAAGAAGTTACTGCTTGAGAAAACAATGAGGAGGAAGTGAGCAAGTGACTGGTGTAAAAGTAGCTTGAATAGTAAAAAGATGACTAATTTTTAGTATGCTTAGTTTTAAAAATGAGGCCCTTTTTAAACTGATATTTCAAGCTCAACTGCTACACAATTCTCTCATGTGACATTCTCAGTGTGTGTATTGTTTTACACTGTTGTAGCTGCATTGCGTATATCAATTTTTATTTTGCATTTCTCACTTAATTTTCTGCCATAAACCTTTTCTCTGTTTCTGTATACTTACAATAATTTTAGCAATATAAAAGTCCATCATGTTGATCTATTGCTGCTCACTGAACCACTGTGCTGCCATTCGTACTTAGAGTGTTTCCTTTATTTTATTCTTAGTAGGCTGCAATAAATATCACTGTGCATATTTCATTAATTCCCCCATCCAATTATTTTTAGAGCACATAGCCACAAAAACAGATTTATTGCATTTAAGGGTAGGCACAGTTCTTGCCATTTTACTATTTGGATGTTGAGATTCTGTCAACATAGCTTTCTTACAAGTATAACCAGTGGATATTTTCTTTGCCAAGAATAGGTTTAGCCATTAGAAATGCTTACATTATTTTTTAAGGTTTAAATGTTAGCCTAATCCTGATCTGCCTGGGGTTTTCTCTTATTTAGAAACAGTCCTTTACTTAATTTCAACCGTAAAGTACATGTTATTCTCATGTGGTGGTTCTTTTTGTTTTGTTTTGTTTTTTGAGACAAGGTTATTCTTTGTAACCCTGGCTGTCCTGAAACTTGCTCTATAGTTTGGCTTCAAACTCACAGAGATGTACCCACCTCTGTTCCCCAGTAGCTGGGATTGAAGGGATGAGCCTCCACGTCCAACTATGTAGTGTTTTAACAAAAACAAAAACATAAACTTTTCTTTCCCAACTAATAAAAATTATTGAATGCTTATGAGATTTTTATGTAAATATCAAGAAAAATACTAGCACAGGATCAAATCAACTGAATGTTTTTGTTCTTGTATGTCTGCTTATCTGCTTATCTGCCTATCTGCCTGCCTATCTATCTATCTATCTATCTATCTATCTATCTATCTATCTATCTATCATCCTTCTATAATTCATCTTTATCTGTCTGTATAACTTTCTATCCTATATCTATCAGCTATCAATCATCTATCTACATACCTATCACTTCATATATTTATGTATCTATTTTCTATATCTATCTATCTATGTATCTGTCTGTTTGTCTGTCTGTCTATCTATCTATCTATCTATCTATCTATCTATCTATCTATCTATCTATCTATCATGCCATTTACTTCTGTGTCAGTTTCTAACAGAAAGAATTAGGTCTGCTTATTTGTTCTGGCCACTAAAACAAAATAAATTTAATATTCTTTTATAGGAAAATATATGTATACTTGAAAACATAATCCATGACTTGTACTTGGCTCATACATTGAAACAAAATATGCTTAAGAATAGGTACACCATCAGAGGTTTACTGTAGATATGTTTTAAAGTATCAGGAATGTAGAATATATTTTTCTATTTTCAGTTCAATAAACACTTTATAAAAACAACATATTGATTTCTAGAAGGATACTAAAATGAACTGAGTTGTGATTCAGCTTTAAACAATCTTTTTATATAGCAAGAGAGATAAACTATATAGACAAATAGCAACAATATACAGTGCTTTGAGAGAATTCTTTTACTGGAGAATAAATAAAAATTGAATATAGAAAAGAAGAGACTTGCTTTACTGGGGTAGGAGTCAAACAAGCATTGGTTATAAAAAAAGAAAGACGATATTCTCATAGACATGATTCGAGTTGGGAGGAGGGTATTCTAAGAAGGGACAAGAAACAAGTCATGGTGCCAACATGTGTGAAGAGGGGAGACTGAGGACATGTGTGAAGAGGGGAGACTGAGGAAAAGGGTTCATATTTGCTTGAGCATCTCTCCAGCCAGAAGTTCAGGCCCATATGACCACATAAAGGTAAAACCTGAGAAGTGCGGTCCTTGCTTTAAGAATAAAGATATGCCGGGTGTGGTGGTGCACGCCTTTAATCCCAGTACTCGGGGGAGGCAGAGGCAGGCAGATTCCTGAGTTCGAGGCCAGCCTGGTCTACAAAGTGAGTTCCAGGACAGCCAGGGCTATACAGAGAAACCCTGTCTCAAAAAAAACAAAAACAAAACAACAACAACAACAACAACAACAACCACAACAAAAAGAATAAAGATATTTCAAAAGTAGATCGTCAAGGTTGGAGAAATCTCTACCTCATTATGAACATTTCCGTGTGCATTTGGAGGTGCTCAACTTTCCAAGTACATCTCCTGCCCTTACATAGTCTCCTCAGGTGTGCTATGTAAGTTGTAGATAGGAGAAAGAACAGTGTGTTACACAGGGAAGTCAAGACTAAGCACGTGATTCCGGATCAAAGCCATGGCACTTAGGATTCCTGGTGTGGATAAATCTACCTCTTTGGGGTTCAGCTTACCCACATGGAAATTGGAGAGGACAGACTGTTTATACAAAGGTTCTTTCAGTATGCCCCAGTGTAGGGTAATGCCAGGGCAGGGAAGTGGGAGTGGGTGGGTTTGTGAGCAGGGGGAGGAAGGATTGATAAGGGGTTTTCAGAGGGAAAACCAGGAATGGGGAAAACATTAGAAATGTAAATAAAGAAAATATCTAATAAAAAAAAAGGAAAAATATGAAAAATCCATGTGGTTTTAAATACTTTAAACATTGTTTTCCTGGTATGTACATGAATCTTCTACACATGTCTGAAATTTTATTTTTAGAATTTCACTTTTTCCCATTTGCGGCTTTAAAATCTTTAACATCTCCCTTCCCAGTTGAAAATAACCCAAGTCTAGTGTAACAAATCAATTGGCTGTTATTAGTTGTATAGGATTTAACCATACTAACTGTTACCTCCTCAGCTGCTGCTTTACAAGTAGGAAAGTGTCTTATGAAAGGTGACCACTGACAGGAAGGGGTTAATAATAAAGAATAACACAAAGGAACACACGTGTAGTCATTACCCCAAGCTTGTAAAGCCAATACTCTTCCACTCCCCACTTCACAGATAAGGAGCCTGAGTCAGAGATCTTATATCAGTCTCAAGGGCAGTGAGCTAGCAGTAGAGCCATAGTCTGGATTCAAGAAGTGACTGAGAATTCAGATGCAAAGTTCCACCGGGCATTTTCTTTTGCAGATTTCAGGCAAGGAACCATCTGTAGAACTAAATTCTGCCTCTAGAATCACAAAGATCTCTCTCCATAAGAAGGATTTGATGGTGAGTGTGGGGATATCAATAGAGTTGGGACCATTCTCCTAACCTCAACATTTTGCTGTGGGATGCAGAGATTTGAAGGTCAGTCATACCTGGTCAAATAATGTGAGGCCTTCCCTTCCCTTATCTGTGTTTGGAAGTGTAGAATAGTCCCTATTCTATTGTGGTGGTGGTTTGACTTAAGGAGCCCAGCAAACCAATAGATATACTTATTATTATCGAGCACTATGGCCATGTGATTCGAACATGCCTAGTTCCTGGGTCATGTTTGGAGTCAGTACTTTCTCATTCATTACCTTTGAGAAATAATTTTTCAAAAAATTCCCATCTCTGTCTCTCTCACAGAGAACATACTGCAGTGTTTGGAAGAGACAGAGAGAGAGAGAGAGAGAGAGAGAGAGAGAGAGAGAGAGAGAGAGAGAGAGAGAGAAAAGAAAGAGAGAAAGGAAGAAAGAAAAATTTCTATTCAATACATGCTCATGATTTGGCAATAAATTATATATATATATATATATATATATATATATATATATATATATATACTTTCTGATCTTTAAGCTTCACACAAATGAAAAGGTTTGTTTTATTATAAAATAAAAAAATTAGTTGTATGATTTAACCTTTACACTCTAAGGGGCCACCAACTGAGCCTTCTGTTGAAAGAAACCCAATAGATGGTCAAGATCACAGTTTTGATAATATCCAGACCAGGGCTTCTATCAATTGCTCCATTCATAAAACTCTGTGTGTCATAAACAACCTGGAATTAGAATGCACACTGTTCTCTTAAGCAGCTACTTGTAAATCTTAAATGGGATAATGTATGGGAATGGCTGAGGCCAACTGCACAGTGAATGCTTGGTGGCTCTAAGCTTTCTGTAGGAGTGATAGTAATAGAAAAAACACTTCAAATCAAAAAAGTCAGAGAAGCAATGAAAGAGCTCTATACAAAGTACCTATCATGTATCCTGAGCTTACATGCATCATTCCTGTGCACACAGAACATTCAAGATCATTTTTGAAAAAAAAAGTCTATCTCCCATATTTAGAAGCTTATTCTTTTGGATCCATTTTCCTCATATGTTGGATTATATTCTAAATTAATTATGTGGGATTAAGGGAAGGCTTATCTATAAGAATAGTCATTGAAGTGATGATTATAGAGTCTGAATATCTAGACTTATTCTAGGAGAGTGTTAATGCATAGAAATACCATTCTGATTATAATGGGATATTATTTGACAGGATATTAAGGAGGTTGCTGCAAAAAAAATTAACAATGGAGGGCATTTGGTATTTAGTATTGCAGCAAAATGCAAAATCAAATAATGATTGTAATACCATTAAAAGATAATAAAAATATAAATTACACACAATGGATTTTCTCAGCTAAAGATGAGCATAAAGCATTAATAACAACATCAATCTTAGGATGATTTTTAGTATTATAGGATAGAATGCCACATACACAATGTATATATTTTTTCCATCCTTAGACATAGATTGAATTTGTTTTCTACATTTTATTTTAATTTCAACCTACCCTGGTCTTTCTTTACTGAGGTTGTACTGTGTTCCAGGAAGTGAGCAAGAAGCTGAGAATTGAGAAATGATTAAACAGGGCCACTGAGCAAGTGGAAGGTATATACATAAACAAAGGAATGCTACATGAATTCCAAAGCTAGCTCCTAAGGAATGAATTACAGCCAAAGTAATAAGGGCCATAGATATTAAGATGTACTGTTGTGCGGATTTCTGAAAGGTGTGGCTTCCCTAGGGAAATGACTTCCTGTAAGGTACCTCTTCCTTCCAAGGGAAGCAGCTGAGTGATAGGAACCAGTCTGGTGTGCAGGCCTCTTGACTCGTCAGCAGGCCTGGTTTCATGGTCACAGTCAGGGTCCAGTTTACTTTCTTGTAACCAGAGGCACTTGAAATAACCTTGAAATGTCTTTAAATTGACCATGAAGTACAGTAAATAAGAGTCGATGTCTATAACCCCAGACAATAATTATTTCACAGACTGGAGTTCGAGAAATACTGAACTAGATTAAAGACAGAACAAAAAAATCCTGTGGGCTATTGTCTGGATAATCTCTCTTGTGGAGGAAGAGATGGATGAGGAATGTTGAAGTGTTTCTGTACAGTGTTGGGTTTCCACATTACATTTTAAAATTGTGCCTATCACAGCACGGGTATTAATTGCTCTTTTATTAGGAGAATCACATTGGTAATTATATGAGAAAGTACCTTTCCTGAGAAATATGCTTGGTAAATGTTTTCTGAATTTTGCTTCAAATTGTAACATTTCCTCTTCATACTCACATTTGCAATGCATTTTGTTCATATTTACAATTTTATTACATTTATTTACTCTATTGTTGTGGTATGTGTGTATGTGTGTGTGCATGTATGTCCTGTTGGCATGTATATACCACAGAGTGCATGTGGTCAAAGGAGTATCTACAGGGGTTGGTTCTCTCTACTTTGTGGATCATGGGGATCACAGGGTGTAAGACTTTGGTAACTAGCACCTTTAATAAATGAGCAATCTTCTTGGCCCTACACACTGCACTTTAAAGAAGTGGGGCTAAAGAGATGGGTCTGCAGTTAAGAGTATCTGCAGTGCTTGCAGAGTGCCTCCATTTGGTTTCCAACACCCACAGGACAGTGTGAAACTACCTGTAGCTCCAGTCCGAGGGGATCCAGGGTCCTCTTTGACTTCTATAGGCACACACATGATATATACACGTACATTAATGTGAACATTCATACACGTACAATAAAAATAGAAAATCTTAAGAAAACATAGGTAGATGTTTGCATGTGTTATGTGTTTCCCATGTAGAAGCCTTGTCACTCTAAATAAGTATCAGTAGTTATCTCTTCCTTCTCTCATGACCATTGTATTACTTGAGATACTTCAGAGATAGGAATACTGGGATATAAATCTACATGAATACACACATACAAGTGTGCGTGTTTTCCTGAAATAGAAATATATGTGTAAGTATGTTGCATGTGTGTGTGTATGTGTATCAATTTGTTCTGTCTTTCTAAGAAAATTATTATAAAGGAGTTGAATCATGGTTTTGGAGGCTGAGACACCCCATCATTTTTATTAGGCAAAATGAAATTTCAGGGATGTGTGTGGTGCAGTTTATCATCTCTTCTTCCTCTTCTTGTTCTTCCTCACCCCCCTCTCATTCCCATTCTTCCCTGTCTTTGTCCTCCCCCTTCTTTTCCCTTCTGCTCCTCCTCTTCCTTCTCCTCTCTTCCTCCTTTCCTCCTCCTTCCTTCCTCCTCCTCCTCTTCCTCCTCCTCTTCTCTCCTCTTCTACCTCTACTTCTTCTATCTTACTCAGGCTCTTAATGGATTGATGATCCTAACCTACTTCACTGAGTCCCCTGATTCAAATTTGAGTTTCATATGGAAACACCATCACAGGCAAACTTAGAAATAGTATTTAACCTGGGATTTACTTGAACCACTTCAGTAGTTTATATAAACTAAGACCTTTAAGAGTCATCTGCCCTGTTAGTGTAGGGAATGTCTCCTGGGCTGAACAGTGACTGATGTGGCTCCATGTGGTTAAGGGGTCCAGGAAAAACATAAGGTACTCCAAAGAAAAGCAGAATATTTTCTCATAAGTAGCTGCATGTGCAGTTTTTGGCTGTGCTCTTAAAAAGGAAGCAGTGGATCTAGATATCAGCATCTTCATCATCAGTCAAAACATCAGTTGACTCCGTTCTTGCAATGATTGCCTGTTTCTTGCCCTCTCCTATGTCTCAGTTTGCCAATTTCTCACTCTCCCTTCAGGGAGATTAGAACTGCTCAGCTGCAAATTCGTTTGTAATGTTCCTGTTCTAATCCCAGATTACCACACATGGGCAGCAGGAGCAGAGCAAGAGAGAGAAACTCTTACAGGGAGGAAATCATTAGCCTGTCAAGAGTCACCAGGACCTGATGCAAAGTCTGATTAGGAAGGGCTTAAGCTGTTGGGGAAAGCCAACAAAGGCCCCTCAAGCATTCATCTTGACTAATTCCATTCCACTTATAGGACCCAGAAAAATGTTAATATTCAATCGAGAAAGGCATCCCATGGGCAAGAAACCATACTTACCAGAAGAATAATGAAATTAGAATAGGGATGCTTTAACTATAGTTATGCATAGTCATTCAGTGGAAACCAGGAAATAGAGATACTCAGATTCACATCTTAGCATTTCAACTTGATTAATTACTTTGACCCTGCACTTCTGTTTCCTCACTTGTAAAATGGGGACCACGAGAAATGTCTGTTGCCTAGAGATTTCTTTTTTTAAAATGAATGAATTAATGCCTAAGCATGACCTGGCAAAGGTTATTCGTTCATTGCAAAGTATTGTTGACACTGTTATATTTGTGGTGATTGATAAAAGTTGGCAGGTGTTGTGGGCTATATTCATTATCAAAATTCCCATTATTAAAGTCTATGTTATGAGATATTCAAGGAACTAGTTGTTCGTAAAGTCAGATTTCTTCCAAGAAAAATAAATTTAAATATTATTATATGGACCATAATATAATTGTTTAATTTTTCTTCTTTTATTTACAAATTTGAATTGACATGTGATGACATTTAGAATGCCTAATATCGTCACAATTATCAATCTCTCCAAGACCCATGACAGTACAGCTCTTAGAATTTGGTTTATTTACGCAGGCATGTGAGTTGTCATGTAATGAATTCTTTAGTCCCCATGATGGATCACTGTAACCAGGTAAGTAGAATAGAGCCCGATGTAAGAAAAGTATGTAGGCTTTAGAGTTGCTACAGTCTCAATGTGAGTCACGCACCCCAATTTCCTGCAGGCCACTGTTGGAAACTGATTTCAGAGTTTCCATTTTCTTACCTATAAATATTAGAGGGACTTGCAGGGGGGATGGAAAGGTGAGCAAAATACACATGAGACACAATCACTCCTACTGGCACACCTATGGCAGTTAGCCAGAACATTTGTTCCTTTCTTCATCTCTTCATAGTTTCTTCTGAAAACTGTGCAGATTGGCCATTTTCATAGTGAAATCCTACCCACATTCCATTCCAATGCTGCCCAGACCTTCTAGAGACCATAAGAGTCTATTCCCAGTTATTCACTGCTGAACATGTGGGGAGGAACCTGGGAAGGAGTTAGAAGTGACGGGGAATAGAGAAAGAAAGCTATTTTCTATAGACTCAGACAAGTTTCAGACAGGAGACAGGCTCTCAAACAATGAGGTCATCTCCCCGCTCTGACAAAGTAGGTGTTCAAGACATAAAACCAGAGGAAAGGCAGGAGCATGTGTTTGAGGTAAATGGTGCTCTACATTACACCACCCTGGTGAGGCTTTCTAATTTATTCAGAATTAACATTTTGATTGTGGAACAAAGCCTTTGTCTAAGAGATCCTCAGATGAGACTGTGTGCTCCAGGTACTACATTCCCATATGGCGCCAAAATTTTAAAGTGAAAAACTAGAAAAAATTAAGAGAAGCATGAAAATCATGACATAGGCACAGACGTTTTGCCTGTTTATGCCTGTTTTACCTGGCTACTAAGTGTACCAACTATTTTTATGGCCAATCTAAGATCAAGAGATGTATGAGATAAGAGTTATTTTCAGCAACACAGTAAATTTAAATGGAAGCTCCAGTGAACAACTGTGGGAGCCTGTTTTCTGGTTGAGCTAGGTTTAAACCCCGGAGACCCAGCAGGTGTTCCTGCACAGGGTCCCCAGTGAAGGAGCTATAGAAAGTACCCAAGGTGCTAAAGGGGTTTGCAGCCCCATAGGAGGAACAACAATATGAACTAACCAGTACCACCCAGAGCACCCTGGGACTGAAGCACCACCCAAAGAAAGCACATGATAGAACTCATGGCTCTAGCTGCATATGTAGCAGAGAATGGCCTAGTTGGTCATCAATGGGAGGAGAGGCCCTTGGTCCTGTGACGATTCCCCAGTATAGGGGAATGCCAGGGCTAGGAAGCAAGAGTGGGTGGGTTTGTGAGCAGGGGGAGGATATGGGGGAGGGGTTTTTGGAGGGCAAACCAGGAAAGAGGATAACATTTGAAATGTAAATAAAGAAAATATCTGATGAGAGAGAGAGAGAGAGAGAGAGAGAGAGAGAGAGAGAGAGAGAGAGAGAGAGAGAAGGTGTTTGCCACCCTTCCCAGACACTAGGCCCCAGCTCTCCATAATTCTGTGGCCATCAGGCACATAGGGCAATGCCCGAAGCCCCTCCATGGGTAGAGGATGTGACTACAGATCAAAACATATCTCCATTTTAATGAGGTATCTAAAGGCCTGAAGCCTTAGCCAATTAAGCTCTCCTTCCCAGACACTCCTCTCAGAAAAAGATATTTAACCTCAGATCCACCCTGAGAAAGTGGAGTAAGACTTCACTCATCACAGCTCTATGCCATGACAATAAGCTCCTTAAAACCATGGACAGTTTCTTTTCATCTGGGAATAATGGAACAGTTCTTCCTCTAAAGAGCTGCACATCTAATCTCTTACAGGAGGCCTCCCTGTGTTCTCAGCCAAAGTCTCCACCAAGCAAAGCCACTTGCCAACCAAGCCAAGGACACTCTCCCAGAGGGATCCAGCCAGAGCTCCGTCCCCTCCTCTTTTTCCCTCTGCCCCAGGCAAGAGCCTTCCCTGCGGCCCCCACTCTATTCTCAGTTCTTCCATGGCATCCAGTGGTGTCTGTGGTGTCCAAGAGCCTGAGAACCTGTTGTCCTCAGCCTCCATGCAGCCCAGGGACCAATGAGCCCAACTCAGGCAGTTTCACGGGTACCTCAGACTATGTCTCCTCACCCACGGATAAGGGTCCTGTGGCTTCCCACAGCTCGATACCCACTCGGTGGAGGTGTGGGGAGCATGCAGTCAAACTTCCCACATGCCGACTCTACGAGTGGCCCTAGCCCTGTGGTGGACCAGATGTGGGACACCATTTTAACCCACACAAAACATGACTCTTTTCACTGGGGTAAACGCCCCCCCCCCATTAGTGAGCTACGTGGATCTAGTTCTGTCTATGCCCTCACTAAACCTTTTGCTCTCCAAATCCAATGCCTGACAGGATGACTCCATCTCTGCTCTTTAAATGATTACAGCACTGGACTCCACGTTGCTTTTTTACAACAAAATTATCAGTCTTCAGCAGTCCAAGTCACCTTTTGAAAACATAAATCAGATCCTCTTATGTTTCTGCTTCAAAATCTTCCAGCGGCATCCTGTTTCAATTGCTCTTAAGATAAAAATCTGAATTTACTGCCCTGGTTTATGAGACCTGACAGGTCTGACTTTTTTCCTTATGACTTCGAGTCTCACCATTCCCAACCTTGCACCATAGGCTCTACTCTCTTGGGCTAGTCATAGTCCTAGTTCCTCACAGAAGCCAGTGCAGATCACCTCTTGGAAGCAAGCACTCTCTGCCCACTGTAAGGAGATCTATCTGTAGACCCGTGAATGCAGTTATGTGTCTCCTTTGTGTACTTCTTTGCTTGAATCTCTCTCCACTATGGTGCAAGCACAGTGATAGAAGACATCTTATTCATGTTTCATGGCTAACGTTTCCGATGTTTAGAAGGTACTCAACAGTCTTTGTTCATCGAATCACTTGATAAGCTCAGCCTGAGTCATTGATTGCAAAGTGAGTGCAGGGTCCTCAGCTTAGAATCTGGATTTTCTCCTTAATTCTTCTCTGTTAATTCCCATACAGGTGTTCAGGAAACTCCTGTGAAGTTAGAATCACCCAGAACATTCACTTCCCAACTCAGTTAGGCAAGGTGCTCTAATGTCAGATGAGTTTTCAAAATAAGAGTTAAAAATATTCTTCCAAGAAAGATATGTTCTGAAGGACTAATCATTGGAATTTCCTGGGGGGTTAATGTATTTCTAGAGACATAGAATGTCACTTTAAAAACTTATCCCATATTTAACATAAAAAAATACCCACTATGTCAATTAATAATAGTCTTTAGATGATAGCAATAGAATCCACAAACAGCAGTATCTTAGTACTTTTTCTTATATATAAGCAAGTTCAGAAATATGCATATATTCCCATATAGCTTCTCAAAATCCATTAAGGATCATTTACCCTGCTATTCCAGCACCCTTAGGTTTTGATTTTCATTGTCAGTATGGTCTAGTTTGCAAATATTAATGCTGAGGCTCCCTTAGCCATCATGTCTTTATTTTAAGCAAATACATAATCTGAGTCAAATGGCATATGCCAGATGTGTATTTTCCTTACAAAGAAACTTTCTCCGTATCCTGTTTAATTCTTCTTGTGTTGCATTGCCTTTTAATAGCAAAAAGGAGAGGCTCAGGAATGTTCAGTCACTATGAAAAAGACTTGTTAGCAAGTAACACTCAGGAATTTCTACCACATCTGAATTTACCACATATTAGCTGAAAAGCCTTGTGAGGGCTGTGTAATCTCCCTGTATTTGTTTTTAAGTCTCCAATGGAGTAATGATACCAACTACAGTAAGAGTAATTAATGGCTGTCTATTACATCTCCATGTTTATCATGGAATTTTTGAACATGGTGGTGAACCTTGCAATAATTCAATGATTAGTAGATTATTATTCTAACTTGGATGAGACAAATGAGGTTTATAAAGTAGCAGTGTGGTAGCCAGGGCTATCATTTCTATCCATGGACTAAGACATAGAGGCACAAAAACTTTATTATCTTGATCTAAGTCTTTCTACTAGTAAGTGATTGATTTAGTGTTTAGACTTTTGTCAGAAAATTATAGTGCATTTGTCTGATAACACTTCTGTCATAAAATACTATATATATAGGCTGGGAACTATGGTCTGGGTTTTAAATACCCCCTCAGTATATTGTGTGCTGAAATCTTGGTCTCCTATTTGGCAGTGATATGATCACGAGATACCAAACACCCTCAATTGATTAATCAAGGTGTGGATTCCTAGCTTCATGGGCTGAGAGGGAAGGGTGAAACTTTGTTATAGAATATTCTATTCATAGGCTGATGATATTAAGTATCATAGTATATGGTTAACATCATGAGTGACTCGAGCAAAGACATTTTTCCCCTTCATCTATGTGGAGGCTATGAGTCTAAGACCAATGCTTTTCTAGTCTGGGTTTCTTCTGAGACATTTGCCTTATCTTGCACACTGATTCCTTTGTGCTTTGTCCTTACGGTCATTTTCTGTGTGTCTGCATTCCTGCTGGCTCTTATCCTTATAAGAACAGTAAATCAGGTTTATCACAACCCCTACCCTTATGCTCTTATTTAAACCTTGTTAATTCCTGAAGTCCCTGTCTCCAAATGCAATGGTTTTGCAAGTTGGTCCTTCAGTATATTGAACCTTGAAAAGTGGCAAATTTTGGTTCATAAATAGAACCTATGAACTTAACCTGTGTATTTGTCTCTGTATTTCACAGGAAGACTTGGATTAAAATTATTGTGACTTCTCTAGACATATGTTCCTCAATTATAAAACATTGACTTTGTTAGTTAAGTTTTAAAAATCGTCCCAATCTAAAAAATTATAACTTGAAACAAACATAGTTTTAATTCATTTACCAATCTAATCAGTGATGATTATTAATAGAAGGTTTAAATTGGTAGTGTGCTCTTAGACCTTTGTATAAAGGTAGAATGTAGAGCCAACATCTATATACCATGTCCTATTTTCCACTTTTAATAGTATTATTGTTCTCCTTCCCTTTGTTCAAACATCAAGACATGCATTTGATTTTCTCTTGGCTTTATCTAATAAACAAGCATTGCTAGTTTTGATGTGTGTCAGGCATTATAATTCAAGCTTAAACTAAATGAATGCTTGCCATTGGTCAGATGTTCTTAGACGGCCACACGTTTACTGCATCTGACTCAGTGTTTCAATATGTCTGTAAGGCAGTACAGAGAAGGGCCCTGAACTTTCCATGGTTAAATAATTTGCCTGAGGTCACTCAGTGGGGGAAGGAATAGAGCTGCTATGTGACTTCAGTTCTTTCCTATTTCCATGGCAGTTCTTTTGTTCTAATGCTCTGGGCTTGTATGTGTATTCCTGCCAAGATTCTCTTATGCCTTCACCTGCCTTTATGGTTGTGGCTTTTGTGCCCATTGAGTGCTTCTCCTTAGTATCCACACCCTTTCCACAAGCCCTCCTTCTGTTTCGTATTGTCTTTCACAATGCATGCAATACAAATAGAAGAGTTGTGCCTGGGTTCCACTCCCACATTTAATTAATTGCATTCCTTCTCTTAACCTCTTGCCTATTAAATTGTGGGAAATATAGAAATAATTGTCATATTCATGGGAGAAAGCAGGCTGAGAGGAGTGCTTGGGTGCTCGGGGATGCTTTTCCTTTTCATTGACATTACCTGGACTTTTTACATGCAATTGCTTTGTGCAGTCCATTATTTTTAATTTCAGCTTACAATTAGGGCTTGTAAATTGAATTGCTTTCTCTAAGGAGCTGTGATTTCTCTATTTGGCAAGTCCCACCTCCTACCCCCATTTGCTCAGCCGCAATTAACATGGTTGATTTTGTTCCCCGGTATTGCAAAGGAGTCTGATCAGTGGTAATCATGACCATGCTTTATAATTTGCTTTCAGAGTCCATAGGGAGAGTTGAATGAATGGTATCCTGATTTATGGGGAAGCAGAGTGGAGGTTCTGGGGAAGCCACATGGAGCCTGAGGCAAGGACCTTGGGGATTAGAGAGACCTGGAACTCACTGTCATGGAGAAGGCTTGGGCTGTAGGGGCCTAATGGAGTGTCCTCTTTGGAGTCAGAGACTTGTGTGTTTCCAACTCACTGATGCTGGAAAGAGGAAGCATGTTAACCCTAGAGATTCTAGCTCAGTTCTAGTCCTGCTTCATGGCAGTCTATTTTAATGAGTTTATTTACTTTTGACTGTGTGTGTGTGTGTGTGTGTGTGTGTGTGTGTGTGTGTGTGCGCGCGCGCGCGAGCGCGCTCTAGCGCAGGTGGCTGCAGAAACATACAGAAGGGGTCATAGCTTCTTTAGCTGGAATTACAGGTGGCTATGAGCCACCCAGAAGGCATGCGAGGAACCAAACTCAAGTCCTTTACAAAAATATATGTTCTTAGCTTGTGAGCAATTTCTCCAGTTCTCCAAACTCCTGATAGCTAATCAGTTTCCGGTTTCTTGTTTGATTACCGAGGAGGAGATTTGAGTTGCATAGGTGGAAGAGGGGTTTGTCTTTATCAAGAGACCCAGAGTGCAATGAGGGCATTGGTGACATGCCAGTGTTAAGTGTCAAGTCACTGAGTGCCTTTTAGAAACAGTTCTAGGAGGCCCCCACTGGTTGGGAATAGGGGTCCATGCTGACCTCTGATCACCATCATTATCTTCTTCATATAGTTCCTTGTATTTCTGTCATGTGTGTGACTTGGGTCCCCCAGCCTCTCAATATCTTTTTCTGCCTTTGGATTCCTCTTCCTTATTTCTGGAAAAAAACAAAAACATTTTCTACATGATAGCCTCTCGTCTCTTCCTTAGGATACAAGGCAACCATGCTATCTTTGTATGCCTCTAACCCCATGTTTAATTAGGAGTGCTTGCCTTTTGTATGTCCCCACTCTATCTTGAAGGTTGCCTTCCTCACCCTTTATCCTCATGTGAGCTTTGTTTATGGGACACAGCAGCCATGCAAATAAATACTGAATAGAGAGTAAAATTATACATTTTATCAAATATTACTTTGTATAGTATTTTATTTCAAAAAGAGGGTTTTTGTTTATTTGTTTTTAATTTAGAGTACTTAACAGTTCCTTTCAGTCACTCTTGCTGTCATGTTCTCCCTAGCAGACTTCTCCACATTCCATGGACTCTTGTTAGAGAACATGTATGTCGGCTTTTAAGAAAGCCACATGTTACTAAATCTAAAATTGGAGAGAACCATAGTGTAAATGCAGATGCCCTAGGAAGGTTTTCCTGACAGTAAAGTCCAGAGTCCAGAGGCCTCCTCTCCAATAGAGGGCGCTCCTTGTCCACAGGCTGTAATAAGCCCCACCAGATAAAGGCATCAGAAGACCAGCTCATAATTCATTGCAGCTGATGACTCTGGGTTTTGATTTATATTCATCTGGAGCCCAATTTGAAGAACCTTAAACCAAGAAGAAAATTGTATGTTCTTCCTATAAGCCCTGGTCCTGTAGCAGGTCATATTGCTAAGCCCCTCTCAGGTGGAAACCCAGGTCTATCTCACAAACCTTTGTCTTGAGAGACTCCTCCTTCACTGCCCTTGAATGACACAGCACAATGAGGCTTTTGAAGAAACAGTCACAAGTCTCATTTGTTTCCTATCTCTCATCATTTAGAAAAGGGCCTCCTAGTTGGCCTCTGGGTATATGATGCTATCAGTTATTATGAAATGGAAAGTGATTAGCTTAGCCCTGGGTCCAAAGCACTCCTTTGGCTGGAGGTCTGACCCAGTTGTAGAAGAATTTTTGCATTCTTCCACACATCCTTGTATATTCTTAGGACATTGTTCCTCTGGCTGTGACAAACAGCCCTGGCTGTTCCCTTCCTAGCCACTCCTTACTATTCACTGACAGCCTGCCCAAACACCCACATAGAATTAACTGCATCTTTCCTTTATCTTCCACTCAGCCATCTTCCTATAATTACTAATGGTGCCTGTTCTCTTTTGTCTAACATAATTATCACTTGTTTTCTTATCTGTCCTTCCTCTGGAACTGTAAATTCTCCACAGCAGGAATCATTTCATTCATCTTTATATCCTTCCTGCCCAATGCTAGCATTCTACACATAAAGGATGCTTAGTGATACCATTCCAAGAAATCACAGTTAGGAAACCAATTGCTTTGTACGATGGATATGCCCCCAATAAAATTTTAATAAAGATAATGCGTAATACGTATTTACTTATTCATTTGAAATGAGTGTTTCAAAAAAAAAACTTAGCTATGTGTAAGCAATGAACTTTGGATAAACAGAATGATAGCTCTATAGTTTCACAGAACTGTGGCTGTCAGTCTTTGTAGATAACAGTGACATAGATTGGATGTGTGCAAAGGGTGAGATACAGCTTCCTGTGTGGGAAGAATATCAGTTGCTCTTCAATTCAGGAAGTGCTGCCTTCTAGGGCTTGCCATAGGATTGTACTCAAAGACTTCAGTGTATTTCAATCTTCATGAAAAATAAATGGATATATGGTTCAAAAGAGACACTATTACATTTTTTTACATACTATGTAGTTCATGTGAGCTACAAAGAATAATTTTTACTGTTTCCCATAGTTTCCTTTTTAGATTAGAAAAAATCTAATATGGATGTATTCAGTCATTTATTCATTGTGTGCAAGTGTGTGTGTGTGTGTGTGTGTGTGTGTGTGTGTGTGTGTGTGTTTCCCTGTGCATGCAAAGATCAAAAAACAATTTTGAGATTCAGTTTTCTCCTTGAACCCTGTATGTTTCAAGGATTTATCTCAGGTCCTCAAACTCGGCATCCAACACCATTACCTGCTGAGGCATCTCACTTTGCCCTTATCTTTTTTTTCTGACAACAGCAGTCCCCAGGTCAACATTATTCCATTTGATACCATGTATATGACCGAGGTGCAATGCCCAGAGGGAAATGTTTCATGGTAAGAAGCTCAGCACCCTTTTCTGACCTGTGGTCTGAAAACCTTTGTGAGGACCTTCTTAACCATTTTTTTTTCAGAGACAATGAAAAGCCTGCACATTGAAGGGGGTTTATGATGCTGAATGTGAAAAGTGAAAATGGTTTTCAGAACTCTCAAAGAAAAGTTAAGGGAATCATCCAACTTTCTCCAAATCCTACATACACACACACACACACACACACACACACACACACACACACACACACCACAGGTGCACACACACACATACACACACACATACACACACACACACACAAACACACACACACATACACACACACAAACGCACATACACACACCACAGGTGCACACACACACACACACACACACACATACACACACACAAACACACAGACACACACACACACAAACACACATACACACACCACAGGTGCACACACACACACACACACACACACACATACACACACACAAACACACAGACACACACAAACACACATACACACACCACAGGTGCACACACACACACACACACATACACACACACAAACACACACACACACACACACACAAACACACATACACACACCACAGGTGCACACACACACACACACACACACATACACACACACAAACACACACACACACACACACACACACAAACACACATACACACACCACAGGTGCACACACACACACAAACACACATACACACACCACAGGTGCACACACACACACACACACATACACACACACAAACACACACACACACACACACACAAACACACATACACACACCACAGGTGCACACACACACACAAACACACATACACACACCACAGGTGCACACACACACACACACACACATACACACACACAAACACACACACACATACACACACACAAACACACATACACACACCACAGGTGCACAGACACACACACACACATACACACACAAACACACATACACACAGCACGGTGTACACACACACACACACACACACACACACACACACACACACACAGAACTAGCTAGGAAGTTCCAGAGACCTGGGGTATGAGAGGCTTACAGGAGCCAATGTTGGTAACCTTAGCTGAGATGCCTAGTATTGGGGAAATGAAACCTGAAGAGGCCACTTCCTGAAGCCAGGCAGGACCCTCAGTGGAGGGATAAGGATACAAGCCCACCCATAAAATTTTCATCCCCAAATTTGTTCTGTCTAAAAAAATTGCAGGGACAAAGATGGAGCAGAGACTGAAGAAATGTCCAACCAATAACCAGTTCAACCTGAGACCTGTTTCATGGGTAAGCACCAATCCATGACACTATTAATGATTCTCTGCTATGCTTGCAGACAGGAGTTTAGCATAACTGTCCTCTGAGAGGCTCCACCCAGCAGACACAGATACCCACTGCCAAACATTGCATGGAGGTCGGAGCTCTTATGGAAGAGATGGGGGAAGGATTGAAAACCCCGAAGGGGACAGGAACCCCAAAGGAAGACCAACAGACTCAACTGTCCTGGACCCTAGAGAGCTCTCAAAGACTGAGCCAGCAACCAAAGAACATACATGGGCTGGAACAAGTCCTCTGACAACTATGTAGCAGAAGTGCAGCTCAGGCTCTGTGGCTGCCTTTTCTGGCCTCAGTGGGAGAGGATGAGTCTAATCTGGCAGAGACTTGATGTGCCGGGATGGGGAACACCCAGGGTCGGCATTTTCTCAGAGAAAGAGGGGCTGAGGTTCTGGTTGGGGAAGGGACTCTGTGAAGAGGTGACTGAGACAGGGAGCAGCATTTGAGGTGTAAATAAGAAAGAAAGAAAGAAAGAAAGAAAGAAAGAAAGAAAGAAAGAAAGAAAGAAAGAAAGAAAGAAAGAAAGAAAGAAAGAAAGGAAGAAAGAAAGAAAGAAGCAAAGAAAGAAACAAAGAAAGAAACAAAGAAAGAAAGAAAAAGGAAGTGTTTCTTTCCGTTTTTGGTGCTGGGATCTTGTCTGGTTTGTACCTTCACAGGTCTCACGTGTGCTGTCACAGTCTCTGTGCATTCATGTGTGCATCACTCCCGCTGAGTCTGAAGCACACTGCTTTCTCTGGAGTCATCGAGAATCACTGAGAATCACTGGCTCTTACAAACTTTCCTCTGCATAGATCACTGAGCCTTGAGGGGAGGAGTTTGGTGAAAACTTCTCATGTAGGAGTGAAGTTCTCCAGAGTCTCTCACTCTGCACACCTTCCTCTTGTGGGTCTTTGTTAATTCCTATCTGAAGCAGGAAGCAGCTTCTTTGCCAATGGCTGAGAGATGTATTATGGATATAGCTGTATGTCATTAGGAGTCATTTCATAGCTTAGTTCCTTTATAGGATAATAGTAGCAGGTCTTTCCCTAGTAGATCCAAGAGCTATCTACTTTTGAATTCCTTCTAGCCCACCCATCCTTTTTGGCTAGGTTTTTTTTTTTTTTTGTCTTCTAAGCTCAAAATCCCTATGTATCTCAAGCTGGCTTTGAACTCACCATAATCCTCTGCCTCATCCTTTCAAAAGTTGGGCTGACAGGACATGCAGGTCTGGCTCAATATGACGTCACACAGGAAGTCTGCTTTATCCACACTTTTGGTTTATCTGGTTTTAGCTACTAAATGTCAACCTCATAAAGAAAATATTGAATGAATAATGCCAACAATTAAAAAATGACAAATTTTGAATAATTTTATCATATTTGATTGTCACAATTGTTCAATTTATTATTGTTGGTGCAGATCTCTTAATCTGAATAATCTATAGATTAAACTATATCACACACACACACATACACACACACACACACACACACACACACACACACACACACACACACACAGAATCTCATAGTACATACAAAGTCCAGGCAGTTTGTGGTTTTAACATCACTAGGAATGTGTCATGCACAGACACAGTGCAAGGGAACCATTGTGTAGATAGTAGAATAATTACTGCAGTGGGGAAAATTATATTCAAGATTTCCAAAAAAATGAACATCTTCTGGTAGCAAGAACACCTAACATCAATACTTTTAGCCAAAGTGTTATGTTCAAAATCTCCATGTTTTCTCTGTAATCTCTACCTCATTAAACAGCAGCAACAATAAAAGTGTGAGAAACAACCTAGTGACTTATTACAAATTTAGCTTCTGATAGTTGAGCTTCCCCTTCCCTCATCCCTGGACCTTGTGTAAATACTGGAGATTTAAGGATGACTGTGGCTTCCAGGGGCGAGGAGACATCTGGGTTTTCATGGACTCTGTCAGGTTAGAATTAGCTAAGAGGTACATCATCCATTCATTCCCTAGGCACCCAGCTACGTGTTGGCAACTCCATTTGGCCTTTAGCCATACAGTTTATGCCACCATCTGCTGGCCTATCTAGGAGCATAGCAGCTGTGCAGACTTTCTGTCTTCTTGCATTTGCAATAAAGAACAATTCTTTAAGGATGTGGAGGGGCACAGTGGAACAGTTCTCCGTATAGCACATGAATCCTCATCCAGCCATGCCTTGCCACATTGCTCCTGCCTTGGTGGTATGAACAGTTCCTTTGGTGGTGCTCACCACCTTAGTTGGGAAATGTGGAGAGAAAGGAGGCAGCATTCAGCTCTGCTTGCTCACCATGTGCAGTGTATACCTTCTTTCTTTCCTATTCCCTCAAGAGCAGCATTGAGGAGAGGGCAGAGCACATGCCTCCTGTCAAAGATTATGAGTAGTTTATAATACTCTGGTCTCCAGTTTTCATTGTCTCATATTGGAGAATGTGCAATCATCATTTCTAGCTGAGAGAACAAACAAAAAGCTATTTTGAGCATTTCTCATGTGTATTTCAGCTTTGAAACATTCATATTTTCAGAGATGGAGATATTTTCTGCCTCAAGGACATCTTTTCCTAAAGAGAAGTGAAGTCCCCAGATTAGACTTACAAGGAACAAGGAATCTAAGAACAAATATGATCACTGAATACAGAGTCAAGTACTTTCATGTATATAAGTACACTTATTCAGGCATATATAGTACTTTCTGTATTTGGTGTGTATTTGCATAACCAATATGACATACCATATTGTTTAGGGCACATATATTTACTTATTGATATGTAGTATACATAGTTTAATTGATTTATGATACTTTGAGTATGGAACACAATTGTTATTGTGAATATCCACTCTTATTACAGATTATAAATACCATGTCCCCATTTCTTACTTGATTAAAAATTACATTATGGTATATTGTTTCATCATGGGTAAATTTTTATATACATATAATTTTATACATATATAATTATATGAAATATATAATTACAAATATAAACATATATAATTATCTTATATATAATAAGTATGTATGATATGTATGTATGTATGTATGTATGTATTTATAATAGTTCCTCTAGGTCCCAGCTTCTGTATTAGATTTAGAATGGAGCAAAAATGAATAGAATGCCTATTGTCATACAAACAGATTAAAAGTCCAATCTACAAAGTGCAGACTGCTTTCCTCCTGAAGAAATCAGCATGCCCCTTTTGATGTATCTAATAGTCATTTCTGTGTTGGAAAGCAGAAACTTTCTTGAATGGCATAGAAGCTGTCTTTTCTTAGCCCTCCTTCAGGGCTGTTCATACCACAGGAAGCTGTTCTCCTTGCTGGGCACCACATTCCAGTGGACAGGACATGTGCAGAATTAGAGAAAATATTGAAAAGAGCTGTGTGAACTCATTGCCTAGCCTCAGCTCCTGCTCATGTTCTTTCTTCTTCCCCTGTGGATTACTTCAAAGCACTCCCATTTCTAAAACATAAGCACTATTTCATATTACATGGCCCAAAAGTCAAAAACATTTTTAATAATTCTCTAATATTATTGTTGTATGTATTTTACCAAATTTCTAAAAAGTGTGTTTACAAATCATATGCTTTGTTCAAATCATGATTCAACAAGAACTTCACCTGGCATTTGGTAAATAAATCTGTTTAGTCCCTTTCTGGTTAAATTTTCTACTCTGTCTCTCTCCTTATAATTGGTTTTTAGAAGAAATTAGATCATTGTTATGTAGTTTCTCATGTTCTGTATTTTGCTGCTCATTCGTTCAGAGCAGATGGTGTGTTCATCTGCAGATATTGCAAGTCACAGACTAAGTCTGGCCTAGTACTTAGCAGCAGTTTATATTCTTGGGTAAACCAGTGAAGAGAAATCTTCAAGAGATCAATTGCATAAAGACTGTTTTGCAGTAATACTGACAAAGAATTGGACACTATTCTACTGTCTGTCATTCACCAGTGCCACCCATGTCAATGACCATAGCTTCATATCTACACCATCAAGCCTTCAAATCAGGACATAGTAGTCTTAGGTTTCTCTCACTATCATCTTGTCCATTTTTGTTTTCATGGCTTTTCCTAGAATCCTTTGAGTCAATATGTAGTCATTCATAAAAGGGTATTCTGTTGGGGGAGTAGTTTTGTAGCTAAAAGAAATAATTGTGTAAAGCAGTGACACGATTAAATCAGAACACAGGGTACACACATTTTTCACCTCATAGACTTTGAAGATGATGTATAAGACAAAAGCATAGAGAGGCCAAGTATGAAGCATGAGTGACTGACAGAAAGCAGTACTCATAGGAGAGGGATAAGGAGCAAGGTGCTAACTGCAGATGCTCTGGTCACAGTAAAGTCATGATGCTGACTGTGCTGTGCACTTCCGGTTTTCAGTTCCAGCCTTTTTCACTCAGCTTCCTATGGACTGGATTCCACTGGACACCTGTTTGCCCATCTCATACACACCCTATTATCCCCCTCCCTTCCACATGCCCTGTGGCAGAATCTAATGTGAAGTAGCTTTATTCTATATTTGAACACCTGGATGATGAATGAAGTGGTGGACATTAAACAAACAGTCAGATTTTTAAAATATTTTTGGCATTTACTTATTTTTGTAACATCATCGTTTTACTTTTTAAAATGATCTTTTTCCAAAGTTAGAGTAGATAGGAAAAAGGGAGAAAAGTACACACTGTCCTCAAAGTTCTTAGGTTTGTGTCATTTCTTTGCTCATTCCTTATGCACACAGGCCCACATCTATCATCTCTTGTGACCACTCACTGCCTGCCTTTTTGTTGCTCTGGTTCCAGGATCTTAGAAGCCTGTTTTTGTTTTTGTTGTTGTTGTTGTTGCTTTATATTGATCTGATTGTTTTCACAAAACTTCTGTGGTACCATACATCCTTTCATTCCAGATTTTCTATTTTCATCAACTAACTTTATACTTGATAAAAATACTAACGTCAATAGGGTTTGCTAATTGATAGAGGGTATTTTCAAGGCTTAGTATGTATCTTTTTGTTTATTTAGGGATAAGACTGCTTATCACATGTAAGAAGAAGATTGTGACTCAGGATGCTGGCATAAGGTTTAATTCCTCAATAAAAGCCATCTTAAGCTAGAATGCAAAGGCTAGACAGTAGAGGGAAGAGAGAGAGGAAGAACTAATCTTTATAACAATTGTCTTCTGAATTGCTTCCCACTGCAAGCCTACTTGAAGCTTGGCACTGATATCTTTAGAATGGAAATGGCTTTAAGTGCCCAGTGGTTAAGGTAGTGACATGGTAGAGGTCTCAGCATCAACTGAGAAACTAGAACAAGGCAGTTAATTCTCAATCATCTAAAGTCAAGCTACTTAATGTATTGGGGGCATTGGCTAAATTTGCCTCTTTCTGCTCTGACATCAAAGAGATTACAGCTCAATGCACTTAGCATCCTCTAGGTTCATATTTTGTTACCAAAGGAGACTGAATTCCAGGTACCCACTGTCTTTCAGCATTATCATTGTGGTGTGGTCCCTTTCTCGTGGTGGTGAGAAAGACTGCGATAGATGCTTGCTTCGTGGTATATTTTATAGGAGCATCAAGGATCACAATATAAGGCTCATGACTGCTGTTTACATTCCTAAAGTTTTAATTTCTTTACTCTCTCCAAAAGTTTGTAACCATTCCACACCACTTATCCTACAACTAGAAAGGAGGCCTAGAATGTTTCACAGTTATAATTCAAAGGGATGGAGTTGGAAAAAACACCTAGGAAGCCATTAAATATCCATTTCAAATCATTTGACCTGTAGGAAGGTAGAGGCTCCGAGTTCCTGACTATCTCACTTAATACATGGAAACTTGTTTTTTTTCACCAGGGATCAGGGCAATCTGGATAATGAAGTCTCTTTTGAGTATACTATTTTTCTTTTATCCATTTTCTTATTTTCTTGGCCACTTGCCTATGTGTTTCAGTCAGGATAACCTTGCTGTTTTAGGACAAATTTCACATACACTTAAGAAAAGAAAAAGGATTTGGGCATGTGCTTGGTTAGCAATATTTTTTTCCCAAGGGTACCCATCTAAGATCACACTTAGTGAAACTGGCATTATGAGTATCATTTCCTTCATCAATATTAATTAGAATATTTCAATACAAATGGTAAATTTTACTAAGTTGAGATTATTGCCTGTTCTATAGGAATATAATGATTTGAAAACTTTTAAAATTTTATTTTAACTTATGTGTATGAATCTCTGTCTCTCTGTCTCTCTGTCTGTATCTGTCTCTGTCTCTGTCTCTGTCTCTGTCTCTCTCTCTCTCTCTCTCTCTCTTTCTCTCTCTCTCTCAGTGTATGTGTGTGTTGCATATTCTTGCAGGTGCCAGAGAGGCCAGAAGAATATATCAGATCTCCTCTAGCTGGACACAGGTAGCTGCATGACTTGAGTTCTGAAAACAGAGCTCAGGCCCACTGGAAACCAGCAAGTTTCTGTAGCACTGAGACCTAAGACATAGAAATATGGTGATGCTAAATTTATTGTAACTTTTAATTCATGTCTGATTATTATTAACTTGTCCATATATAAAGAGTAAATCCCACTCACACACTCGACATCAAACACTTTACAAGTAGTAGCATCTTTCAAATCTTCAATAATCATGTTGTTGAATGTAAGAAAATTTTTATATTACTTTTTTCGGTCTTTGAAACTTATGCACGTTTTTAATGCTAAGCTGATTGCTGACCATGTTGGTTGAGTTGGTAGTTTCCTAACTCTGCATTCTCCCTATCTAGCCAATCATCACCTCCCGAGATTAAAGGTGAATATCTAAGCACATCTGTTCTATTCCGATGCCCTATATAACTTAAAGATGACTTTTGAAAACCGATGGCTTAACTCTTGGTATTTCTCTATGGTTCTGTGCTTGCCTTCATTTGAGCCATAAACCCATCGCTGCTGTCTTTTGTGCATTTTTAGTTCTAAGCAAATTCATGCAAGAGTTTTCAGAATAACCCTGAATAGGAAATATGGACAATGATACATTTCTTTTTGTGTGTGCTACTTCCTGCTCAGTTCTATTTTATCTCTTATTTTACCTCATCACATAGGCTAGTAATTATTTCTTGCCTCCCATTTTCCCCTTTCCCTCTAGTCAACCTCTTGGCTTCTGGTACTTGAGTAGTAACCAAATTTGATCTTTTACTCAACAAGAACTTTCATTGTTCTCAAACATCTTTGTAAATATGAATATTTGAAAAGCATGCTTTTGAAGATAAGAAGTGCACATCTTTTTGAGACATGAATAAAAGCCATTTTTTTTCTTTCTTTGTGCCATTTTTAATCAGAGCAGCCCATACACACTGTTTAATGTGTCCCAGCATTTGGTCCAAAGGAGAACTTTATATGCCGACACATGTATATTCATTTGTGCTTGAATGTCCCCTGTATACATGTGAGTATGTGTAGATGTGAAATTTCACTTTATTATTATAACAGATAAAATGGTTGTCTGCCTTTTGAAAATGAAGAAGCACAATTCAGAATGGTTAAATACCAGTTCTCCCATGTCACATGCCTGATAGGCAGATAATCCAGGGCTCAGAATCATAGTAGTTTCAGTGGTTCTCAGCCTTGGCGTTGCCATCCCTTTAGGGGTTGCATACCAGATATCCTGCATATCAGATATTTAATAATGGTGGCAAAATTACAGTTATGAAGTAGCAACAAAATAATATTATGATTGGGGGGTCACCGCAGTATGAGGAACTATATTAAAAGGTTGCAGCATTAGGAAGGTTGAGAATCATTCATTCTATAGTTCAGTTTTGCTTTTGTTTGTTTGCCATTGTTTCCTTGACTGGTAGTTTTTTATTTTCCCTCTGACACAATTATCTGGGACAGGCTTAGATGACTCTAGTGAATAAAGATACTGTCTTTCTCTGAGGCTCAGCTTGCCCTTTCCCCCACTCCACACTTGCCTGGAACTTTGGCAAATAGAGTGTAGCTGAATGGTGTTAGGACACTCCTGGGGCTTGCTGCTGAAAAGACCAGAGGCTTCCACTTTGATGTCAGAAGCTCTCAGGCAGTGTAAGAAGTCCAAGTACCCAGAGGCTGACTTGCTGTGAGAAAGCTCACAGGATACACATGCAAAGCCTTATGTTGGAAGTACAAGCTGCTCACTAGATCTCCTGCTGCTCTAAGTCCTTAGTTGTTGAGGTTCACGCTGCTCAAGCCATTGTAGCTCAGGCTCTAGATACCATGCAGAAGCTTTCTCTTCGCTACAGTCTGCCCTTATTCTTGACTAACACAATGATGCACAGACTATGAAAATTTATCTTGACTAGATAGAGATGAGAATGCTTTCAGCAGCAAATGTCTTATACTTCCAAAGTGTGAAGGATCAGCTGTGAAGACAGTAAAAGTTGGTTATGTCACTATAGCCAACTTTGTGATTCTTTGAAAACACAGATGGTGTCTCGATCATTTTTAGATTCTCAGTATTTCTAGCATTAACTGGCTAGATCTCAATTAATTCTACTATGGAATAAAGCTACTATGAGGACAAATCTACTGATCTCCCAGGTCTTGTATGCTAGACAACATGGTGCTATTGGGCTTCATATTTCCCTTTCTAGGTTTCTGTCTTGCTTTCAGCTAGTCCTTACTTACTATACCACCATTCTTCCCTTTTGAAATGGTAACACTTATCCTGTGCCATTGTCTGTCAGAGCTAGGCATCTTGTTTCTAATTGTATGGGGCCTACAGTTTGGAGATTACCTAATTTTCAGAAAAGACTCTCTTTAAAGTGTTGAAACCATTAAAGATGATGGGAACCTTTGAGGTTAAATTAAAGACATTTTGCATTAACGATTGGTCATAAGGTTATGGGAATGTGGGATAGGTGTTCTAGGCTTAAAAGTTTATTTAGGGGTCAAGTTGATAATGAGTGGACTTAAGATGCTTTATATTGATTGCCAACTGAGAAGGATCTAGAATCACCTTGGAGACAAATATTTGGGTATTTCTGCCAGAAAGTCTCTGAATTAGACAAATTCAATTTGGTAAACTCACCATAAATATAATAATAGAACTATATAATTTGAGTCTTGTACTCTTCTTGTACTCTCTATTACAATAAGAAAGCTACTTGAACTTGAATATATGAGTTTCTCTCTCTCTCTCTCTCTCTCTCTCTCTCTCTCTCTCTCTCTCTCTCTCTCTCTCTCTCTCTCTGCCTCATGACTGCTTATGCATTGTGACTGGCAGTTTCATGTTCCTTCTGCCATGCCTTCCTGGTCACTACTGGCTGTTCCTTCAAACTGTAAGCCCAAATAACCCTTTCTTCCTTCCTTAAGCTGTTTTGTTGCAGCAACAAGGAACAACACCAACACAACTGTTAAATTTCCAAAAGAAAATATCTTTCTTCGAGTAGTAAATAGTTTCTATTAATCATATGTGTATCATATATTTAATAATGTGAAAAGGGTCAGATTAGCCAGACATTGTCTTCTTATTCTCTATATCTATGTAAATGAGAAATGTGAAAACAGAAACCAGACTCTCTCAGTGTGAACACTTCTCCTCAGAAGAAACAAGGATTTGTAGAAACTATTTTTCTCTACTTTCTCTCTCTCTCTCTCTCTCTCTCTCTTTTCCCTCTCTCTTCTCTCTCCCACTTCCACTCTCCTACCCTTCTTCCCCTCCTCTTTCCTCTATTAGTCTCTCTCTTTCTCCTCTGCTCCCTTCTTACCTCACATCCCTTCTCCACATTTATCGCTTCTATAGCTATTTAATTCATGGACTAAAATATTACTGGATAAACATGCCTGCTTTTCATCTCATTCTAAGAAAAAACTATAATAAACTGTCATAATGTGATATCACACACACACACACACACACACACACACACACAAACACTTTAACCAGATACAAATAGATATAAACGAAATGAATTTTCGAAGATACATTCTCAAACTCCCGTCTCTGGAACCATTGCTGGCAACAACAACTGTGCTTAAGACTCTGCTTCCTCATGAATGTTTCTGGAAAGATATTGATTCATTAGGAGGATGTAATGGCAGTAACTGTGCCATTCTTGTTTGAACAGCAATTTGCATCGCATAGTGAGAGATGTACAGCACTAAAAATAAAGGCATCAGATATGTTGTCTTGGCATTAAAATGGAAATGGTTTCTGTTTATACCGTTCCATTATGCCTGACAGTGCTGAATAGTTTATATATATTAATAGACATCCAGAATGCCACCTCCCTTTAAAATATTGTGACTGGAAGAAGTACAAGATGTTAGTGGGGATACAAACCTAATACATTCTAATTCAATGGCAGAAAATGACCTTGATGGGTTGACACAGTTAAGAAAATTAATGATTCTAATTCAACACATTTGCAGAATTAAGTCAGAGACTTAAACGGGGATGTTAGAATGAATGACCATATCATTTGCTATAAAAATGCCAGGAATTGAATGCCCGTGTGTTGTCTACTGTTTGTTTAATTGGCTAGTTTCTGCCTGTAAAGAGAACACTGGGCTCGTCCTAATTGATTAAGTACCCTGTTTCCCCTTATCCCTTAATTTCGAATTCAAGGCTTGTATGTAATCCATTTGATGGTTGTATTTGCTTTTTTCTGCAATGCAACATTGCTGACTAGGAATTGGTTTACTCTTTCATGTCTGAAAGCTCTGATAAATTGAGGAGCTTAGGCAGACAGCTCTTTTATCCAAGGGCCCTTACTGGGCTGGTGATATTTCTGAAACCTGCCTAGACTCAAAAAAGACTCAGAGAGGAATAAGAGTCCTGCAGGGAGGGAAAAAAAAACTAGTTTTTTTTCCCCAGTAAGCTCAAGAAAATGCACGCACACACACACACACACACACACACACACACACACACACACACACACACACACACGCATACAGAAGTTGGTGCCAAAATAAGAGAATCAGAGTAAACTGGCTTTGCTTTGGCTGATGAAAGGATAGTGAATTGAAAAAATGATCAAAAGTGACATTGTGGGCCAACTAAACATTATCAAAGGAGGTTGTAATACTATCTGTCACAGACTCCAGCATTTGTTGAGGTTGTGACTCTACAAACATTTTCTGAGTGACTATGTAGACACTGTAATGGGGTGTGAGGCAGATGCACATATACCTGCCTGGTTTTCTCTTGTGCTTGGTGTTCCCTTTGCCTCTGCACTTGATTTTCCTCTTAGGTATTTACTCCCCCTTTGCCTGCATTCACAGAGGTAGAATATTATTAGGCACCTTATGGGAAGGGCAGGCTAAAAGAGGTCTGAGATATAAATTTCTGCCTTCAAGAAGTTTCCATCCAAAGAAAAGCATCAGTAGAACTTTGGAAGTTCATATGCACTTTTTGTTTTGTTTTAAAAGAAATTTTTGAAAGAACTTCAGGAAAGCGATGAGGCGGCAATAGCCTTGTTACATTAATTAATGAGCTGTGATATTTTTATTATTGTCAAAGGATATCTATTACATCTGATTTATCCTATTTTTAGAGTACCAGATAATTAGAGCATACTAATTTACAGCTCCAATGGCTGATAAGCCTTCTCTTTCAAAGCAGTGCCTAGTGTGTTCTGTGTCTACTAACATTAGTTTACACGTCACACCATTGATTTTGCCTTTCAAATGTGGTGTGAATTTGACAAAATATGGTGTGGTCTTTGGGATTAGTCTGTATTGCACTCAGTAGCCACATCAGTTGAAATATCAGGCTTTGTGTAAAGGTTATATGCTAGGTTTCCAGAGGAGCAAGGTCTGGGATGCTCCCTGTGATCTGCATAACAGAGAATTCTTTGTGGCCATAAAGCAAAGGCACTTCTATTTCAGGCAGTCTTGTCGATGGGTTTGTTTTGATTTTCCTTTCTAGATGTCTGAGTAATTAATCATCAGAGGATTCCTTTCTCTGTCCTTTACCAAGACACATCAGTCCATGATAGAACATGGTAGTGGCAGATACTTGTGGTCAGTAGTCACTTTTCATGATCTTAGAGTTACAGAGATGCCCATGTCTTGATAGAAAGTGTTTCTCATACTCTTGATGTACAGGTACAGACAGTATAAATAGTCCTTCCACTGATGGCTCTGTACTACATAAATGAATCATTTTTTGCTGCATGGATAGTGGCTTATTTTGCCAGTTTAGATTCCATTGTGTCTTTTTGTACCAACACCGTGGTCATGTTTGGAGTTTGTGGTGATACTGTTATAGTATTAACTGCTATGGCACTACAATCTCTGTTTCCTGGTTAGAATCTTAGTTCCACCATGGTTACTCCAGTACCATCCTGTGAAAACGAATTTGCCATCATTGCCCACCATTCTCTACCCATGTTGATCATCTTGCCTTTGTCTTCAGTTGTCAGAGTTCCTTGGGCGCTCCTCTTCATTTGAACATCAGTTGCTATCACAGTCTAGAACATGATAGGATATCAGAGGTTAAATGGAGGCTTCCTCGACCTGGGTAGGGATCCTGGATAAGGATCACTGTGGGAAACAGGTAGTCAATGGCTTGTGCTTTATCTGGGATATTCAATGTTGACTTAAAAAGACTGTTGTTGTTGCTATTGTTTGAAATTAGAAGACTATTATTTCCTCCACCACATTTTATATGGTGTCACTTCACAAGCTGCCTTTTTCTTGACCTTTTCTTTGCCTTTTATGTGCTATAGGATGGCACCTGCATCACTGAATGAGTATTGAATGGTTAAAGTAGTCTACTCATTTTGAAATTAACAGGATTTTAGTTATAGTGGAATTATAATATACTTACTATCCTGCTTTTGTTGTATGTACACTAGGTCCTTTTGAAAAATTAAAAAGTTGAGAGTTCAGATGGCTCACATAGTTTGTTAATGTTTCTTTGTGATAAGGTCTTGAAGGTGACACTGTAACTGTATCATTAATTCCCTAGTGTACATGAGATTATTTTAAAGAATAACTTTTCCCCCAATTGAGTATTGCACATCCAAAAAGAATGAAAAACAAATCAAATTTGAACATTACTTTTTTCTTGCAGTCAGGAGTGAAAGCACGATTCATTGGAATCATCTGAGTCAAATGAGCGACTTGACTTTGAGGAGTAAAGAGACAACACAAAGACTAGAGAAAATATTTACATCTCATTTATATTTGCTTAAAGGTTAGTACTGAGATGGTATAAAAGCGTAAACTCAATAGGAAAATTTATGTAATGTACATAATACCTAAACAGGCATGTCCTAAAAGACAAACATAATAGGCAAAGGGTACACAGGAGGTTCGTCATCATTAGGAATTAGGAAAACACAAATGAGAGCTCTACAGAGAATTCCCCCCACATAGCTGTTAAGGTAAATTGTTGGAAAGGGGGAAGATCATGGGGAAGTTTGTAAATTTTTGAAGGGCACATACATTATTTCTCTCACTCTGAAAAAGTATATGAAGGCTTTCATGGTAAAGTAGAAGTTCTATCCAGTGATTTCATTTCTATAAACTTATCCAAAAGAATAGTATCCAGTAATCAAAAAGATTTCTCTTCCCATATATGCTGTAGTTCTACTTAATGTATAGAAACTGCTAAGTGTCCCAAAGCAGATGAATGTATGAAGAACAGGTGACATGGTTACATAGTAGATATTGTCCAGCCTTGGGGAAGGCTGTCATTTCTCACAATGTGGATGGATCAGGAGCACTGTGTGGCATAAGTGAAGGGGAAAACAAGTATTGCATGATCTCATTTGTATGCAAAATCTAATAGAAATGTGGAATGGAGAAGTTATTACTAAAGGCTGGGGCATGATGGGGTCAGAGGGGAAGGGAAGATTTTGAACAAAGTTTCTGGTAGGAGGGAAGTATCTTGAGGTCCATTGTCTCACAAATTGATCATAGTGGGAAAAAAGTAGTGAAGAATTCTGTTATGTAAAAGTAATTGAGAGAAAATGTCAAATGTTTCTTCCTCAGAAATGACAGGTGAAATAATGGATATATGCACTAGAAGTAGGAATTAATTATATATCATCATAAACATATATTAAACCATCACATTTTAATCAAACATGCATACAATTATTTGCCTTCAAGATAACATTAATTAAAACATTTTAAAAAGAAAAACAAAAACCCACATGTTAGTAGCTATGGTTACCTGCACTGGGCCTGCACAACACTGGGCCCCTCCACAGTCAGTCAGGGATGAAAAAAGAACTCATGGAGACCTATATCTCCCTACTAATAGATTCCTCTATAGGGGGGAATTCATTGTCTTCAGTGTGTACTGTGGGGTTTGAAGTACCCCACTCCAGATAACAAGTTCTGGAGAGTCAGAGTGGTAAATGCAGGGTTGCTTATCTTATGCAAAGGTGGGCACTAGCTCCAGATATAGAGGCAACCATGCCACAAGGGTACAAAAACGTTTTGATAACTCCACATATATCTCTCCCCCTTTTTTCCTTGCTGGTTGAGTATTTGGGGTTAGGATGCAGTCTTCCTATCATCCACCATTTGTATTTTTCTATTTCTCAATGGAGATCCTATGCGGGTTCATCTTGTTTTATGTCCTATTTGTTTGACAGCTTTTTAGGTGCCTGTACTGGCTAGTTTTGTGTCAACTTGACACAGCTGGAGTTATCACAAAGAAAGGAGCTTCAGTTGAGGAAATGCCTCCATGAGATCTAACTGTAAGGCATTTTCTCAATTAGTGATCAAGGGGGAAAGGCCCCTTGTGGGTGGGACCATCTCTGGGCTGGTAGTCTTGGGTTCTATAAGAGAGCAGGCTGAGCAAGCCAGGGGAAGCAAGCCAGTAAAGAACATCTCTCCATGGCCTCTGCATCGGCTCCTGTTTCCTGACCTGCTTGAGTTCCAGTCCTGACTTCCTTGGTGATAAACAGCAGTATGGAATTGTAAGCTGAATAAACCCTTTCCTCCCCAACTTGCTTCTTGGTCATGATGTTTGTGCAGGAATAGAAACCCTGACTAAGACAGTGCCTGACATAGTTAAAATTGTGCATCCTTAGGCATGGTTGGCTATTGATTATGCTCTACTCTGTTTTTGTTTGGATACTGGCAGGTATTCTCAGGGGCCCCGCATTTCCTATTCATCTGGAGCTGGACCTAGAGTGCCTCAAGGAACCTTTGGAACTCTACCCTTATCATCATCATCATCTTCTTCTTCTTCTTCTTCTTCTTCTTCTTCTTCTTCTTCTTCTTCTTCTTCTTCTTTTTTTTATAATATCCACTGGTGAGCCCACTAGGCTCCAGTGGATAAATTCAAGCTGGTGGTTGCCCATAGACCTTGTTCAAATTAAATGGATCACTGAGCAAAATGATAAAAAATATTGGAAAGGAGAGAGGGAGGGTAGACCAAGTTGGCCGGGGAGAAGAGGGAGAGAGGGTGATTGTACTACATTATACACATGCATGGCACCATCAGCGAATTTAATTTAATATCAAACATATGAAATGTGAAGGAGAAAAATATTTAGGAAGCATGTAATTCATCCCAATAGTGAGGTAGCTAAGTGTGTTTTAAAGACGTTCTTCATGGTTGTTATTAAGCTCGGGTATACTATATAGACATTAAGTCAAATTTCATTGAAAGTTTTCAATGCATGAGGAAAAGTTGTCCAAGTGACAGGAAAATGTGCCGGCTTACATTGTCTGTGTCCTGATTCTTCTAGTACAGTTTACTTCTACCTGTGTCTACTTATGGTGTGAACTGGAGATGTTCCCAAGTCTCTTTTTGGATATGTTGAATGTCCGCAGATTCAGATCAGAAGGATACCTGCCAAGTGTGTAGGACAGAAACATCACAGTTACAAAAACTATGCTGGTGCTATTATTTATGAGTGGATTATTAACCAGGGTTAAAAGACATTTAATGAATTGGAATCTCAGAGTGAGGAGACCCTGGGGTCCTATTCATGTCTCTTGTTGAGCTGGAGAAGCTCTTTTGGGCTCTTTCATCTTGCTACAGCTGTGTTACAACAAAGCAATTTTTGTGGAAAAAATAGATTTGAAAGCACAGTTTCATTTTGAGTTTTGTAGAACTTGTCAGTCAGGAGAAAAGAATTGCCTCGAAGAAAATGTGTTAGCTTCTCTGTTTACAGACTGTAATCTCAGGGTTGATGTTATGGGAACAATTGCCAGCATGGCTCTTTACCTTCTGATAGGAGTAAAAACACTCATTCTCAATTTTTGTTTTACTCTTGTGCCTTTAAAACTTGATTAAAAGCCAGCAGGTTGCTGGGGGTTCTAAGTTGAATGTACATTGTTGTTGACTCTTTTGATAACATTCCCTGTGCTCAATAAAGCGAGTAATCAAGTTTAGCTTGTACTTGCTGTGTCAAAGTTCCAGAGGGCTTTCTAATTAAAGGACAGAAAGAGAGAGAGAGAGAGAGAGAGAGAGAGAGAGAGAGAGAGAGAGAGAGAGAGAGAGAGAGAGAGAAGGGGGAATATGGAGAGAAAGAGAGAGGGGTCAATACCAGCTGTAATTATAAAAATCTTTTAAAAATAATTTAAGAGCTAATATTTTAACCCCTTGTGCTATACTTTTCACCTATCTTTCTCTGAATTCCTGTCTCATAGATTATAAGTCAGAGTATATTAACCATGGTTGCGTCTACAGCAGTGTTTACATTACCTGCCTTTGGTGAAGGCACCTTGAGATTGCTTTTTCATGGTAGTTTAAAACATCACAATTTATTTTAAGGACAGCTTTCTTCCAACAATAGGTTTTTTGATCAGCACATCTCATAGCAAGATTTATAATTTTAACATTTTAGATACCAAAAATCTCACAACAAAGCCAAAAGGAGAGAACCACAAGCACATAAAGCTACATACAAAAACAAATGTATTAGGAACCAACAATCATCTGTCTCTAATATATCTCAGTATTAATGTACTCAACTCACCTATAAAAAGAAATAAGCTAACAGACTGGATATGCAAACAAGATCCAGCATTTTGATGCATACAAGAAACACACCTCAATACCAAGACAGACACTATCTTAGAGAAAAAGGATTGACAGAAACAAACTGGAGTTCCATCCTAATCTCCAATAAAATAGACTTTCAACCAAAAGTTATCAAGTATGATGAGGAAGGACAGTTCATATTCATCAAAGGGAAAATCCACCAAGAGAAAGTCTCAATTCTGAACACCTATGCCCCAAATTCAACGGCACCCTCATTCTTTTTTTTTTCTTTTTTCATTATTTTTAATTAGATATTTTCTTTATTTACATTTCAAATGTTATCCCCTTTATTTGTTTCCCCTCTGAAAACCCCCTATCCCTTCCTCCCTAAGAAACTTTACTAAAGCTCAAAACCCACATCAAAACCCACACAATAATAGTGGGAGATTTCAACACCCAACTTATTGAAAGAGAAACTAAATAGAGACACAGTGAAACTAATAGAGGTTATGAACCAAATGGATTTAACTGATATCTACAGAACATTTTGCCCTAAAACAAAAGAATACAACTTCTTCTCAGCACCTCATGGTACCTTCTCCAAAATAGACCATATAATTGGTCACAAAACAACCCTTAACCGATACAAGAAAATTGAACTAATTCTGTGCATCCTATCAGATCACTGTGACCTAAGGCTGGTCTTCAATAACAGCAAAAACAGAAAGCCCACGTACACAGGGAAACTGAACAGCTCTCTACTCAATGGTAACATGGTCAGGGATGAAATAAAGAAAGATATTAAATTTAAAATATTTTAAAATTTAATTTAATTAAGTATATGTATGGGTGTTGTACCTGTATGGATTAAAGTGCACCGTATGTATCCAGTGCCTGTGGAGGGCAGTAGAAGATATTGGAGCTCCTGAAACTGGAGTTACAAATGATTATACGCTACCATGTGGATTTTAGTAATCAAACCCAAGTCTTCTAGTCAGTGCTCTTAACTGGTGATCTATGTCTGCAACCCTTTAAAAACAAGCTACGTTACTTTATTTGAAAAATTCTTCTATGATAACAGGATTTTATCACTGAGAGATTGGTGGTTTATAGTATTGTGGTATAGATGAAAACCACAGTTTTTCAGCTAAAGTTCAGCTTCTGCTCTGAAGGGCTATTCTGTGGACTAAGGTTATTCTGTGCAGTAAAGGATGTGTATACATCTTAAATCTCAGCTCTTTACTCATCATTGCCAGGAGCCATCAGCATTGTCTGCTGAGACTGCCATTTGCCCCATGAGAACATGAGAAGCCAAGAAACATATTTCTGGGTTGTAATTTTATTTACATTTTATTTTATTGTTTGTCCTATTTAGTGTGTGTTTGTGTGTGTGTGTGTGTGTGTGTGTGTGTGTGTGCATGTGTGTGTGTTTCTAAAGTACTGACAGTCAAATTCTGCTCAGATTTTAGAAAGAAAATATCTAATAAAAATGCAGAAAATGTGTCTAAGGGTTTCCACCAACAATGGTAGGACTGTATCACTCTCCTTTCCCACAAGGATCAGAGAACATCCTGGAGAAGGGGTGGAAAGATCCCAAGAGCAGGCAATCATAGAAGACACAGGCAACATAGTAACTTCTTGTCATGATAAGACATGCAGCTCTATGGTTGCTCACACAAGACCTGCAAAAGTTCAAGCTCGTCTATATTTCAGCATAGATGTTGTGTTTCTGTAGGGAACAGTTGTGAACTCCCGTCACTTGCTGAGGAACTATGAACAGTTGATGACTACGAAAGAAATCAGAAACAGCTTTCTTAATTAGTCTGGTCTCTGAAAGGTCTACTGTGCTTCAGTGGGTGACTACATCCATGCATATGTATGTGGGACAAAGTGGAGTCTGTAGGCTGTAAGAATAGAGGACATGAAGTTGAGAGAGTGTGAACCTGGGAGGCAGGTAAAGGTGAGTATTAAAATACATTGTATGCATGCATGAAGTTCTCAAGGAACCAATACATATATCACATTAAAATATTCTTTATCCTTTTTTCCCTACTTATATGAATATCTCTTTCTTGCCTGCATCAGTTCATGGGTATGATTTTACTAGCTCATTTTTATTGAGTCTTTACTAAGGTGAAAACTTTAGTTTTCAGCAAATCAACTCTTTTTTTTTTACAGTCAAAATGCATATGAAATATATTTAGTGAAGTTATCCTATCAAAATATTGAGTAAAGCTGACATAAGCTATGTTTAGAACAAATACAGTCAGTGTGAGATGCAGAGTTATAGTAATGTTGGGGTGTATAGCTCAGTGGTAGAGTAGCATGCCCCCAAACTCTGGGTGCAAGTTTCCATAGAGAAAGCAAAGCAAAAGCCCCATAGCTTCTGATGAGAGGAGAGTCTTTGGCTCTGTTAGAAGACATCTGTGGGCAGTAAGCATCAGTAGCTCGGAGGACCATTTGAGAGCTGCAGTATCTTTGTTCTGTATTAATTGAATAAGGTTCCCCAGGTGATTGCCATGCACATGAACATTTGATGATGCTGAAACCATGAATAACTTACTAGCTTTGAGAATCCAACAAATTATAGCCACAAGGACATACATTTCTTTCCCTCATGGAAATAACTGCTAACATTAAATACTCAGGAAACCATTTATGTACTTGCTACCATTTTAATTTTATGGATTTTTAAATCAGGCCATCCTGAGGTATAATTTACATTCGTTTGAATTCACTGATTTTTATGGCTGTAATTCAATGGGGTTTGATGAATGTACAGATTCATCTAACCACCATTTTCACAGCAGGTATACAGAACACTCCCCTTTCCAAAAGGTTTCCTTTGCCGTTTACTGTCAACTCTCTTCTAATTCTGTCATTCTCAGAACTTCACCAAATAGGAGTCAATCAGTATGTAGTCATTTGTGCGTGCATATGTATACGTGTGTGTGTGTGTGTGTGTGTGTGTGTGTATGTGTGTGTGTGTGTGTGTGTGTGTGTGTGTTTCAATTGTTTTCCTGCTTTTGATGGTCATTTATGCTGCTATGTAGTGGTCCATACCTCATACTTCTGAGCAGTCCATTGGGTAGATATTTTTCTGAACTGTGGTAGAAGGCAGACTTGAGGTCAGATTTCCAGGAATCCAGAATCTATTATGTAATAAACTGTAAGCATTGTTGTAACATTAAAATAGATTCTAATAATGAGTACTTATCTCAACTTTAAAATCCACGTGACATCACTATCCCCAAAATGAAGCTGACCAGGTCATCTGCTGGACCATGGTGCCCAGAACAAGGTGAAGGTTCTATAAAAATGAAGCACGGCTGTTCTTCCTCATATAAACAATGACCTTTGGAGAGAAACACAGGAGAAAAAGAACATTTCCTTGAAACCCTGTATATTTACTTAAAGGGCTTTGATATTATTGCTGGATTAAAAAAAAAAAAACAATTGTTTTTCTTCATCTGTGAGCCATGCTTAGAGATTCTTGAAGAGCAGGCAGATCATTCAGGCCTGCCACAGTGTGAACTTTGGAGCTATTTATTTTAGAAAGTTACCCTCAAATACCAAGCGTTATTTGCTGCTTTTAGCTATGAGTCCTGGCATTTTAACTCTTTGTAAGCCTGTTGGCATGCTTCATCAGTCTAGCAAAGTTGTGTCTCGCTGTCCTCATGAGTTTCTGTTGGAAAGACTGATTCTTCCTCTCCTCTGATTTGGCTGAAGCAGTGCTTATTGTTCCTTTCCCCAACATTCTTCTAAGGCAATTATAAGTAGTTTCAGGACAGTAATATCCCACCTAGGCGCTCAGTGTGAATGTGAAGGGTGGAAATATTTAATGGGATGTATCAATGATTGACATTAAATTTCAGGAGTGTCTTCGAATGATTCTTTCTTTTCATTTTTTTTTTTTCTGCTGAATTTTATTTCAGGAGATGTAACAAAAGGCATTTAGTGACATTCATTCTCTTCTCTTTCTCTCCTTCTCCCTCCCTCCCCCTCTCCCTCTCCCTTTCATTCTCCTGCTCAGTATGGGGGCTGATGCATGTGAGGTTGTGTGTGTACATTTGTGTGTATGTGCACATGGAGGTCAGAGATTAAGCTCCACTAAATACATCAGTAACTATATACCTTATTTCCCCCCTCTACCTCTTCTCCCTGTCCTCCTCTTCCTCCTCTCCTCTTCTTTTCCCCCTCTTCTTTCTCCTCTTCTCCCCCTCCTCCTCTTCCTCCTCTTTTAGTTTTGTGAGACAGGGTTTCTCAGTAGGGCCTGGCTCATTGATTAGACTAGGCCAGTAAGCCTCAGGGTCTGCCTGCTTCTGCCTCCCCTATGTTGGATTTACAATAGGGTAGAACTAAGCTTGGCTTTTTACATAAGTTCTGACCTCAGGTATTTACGCTTTCATGACAAGCACCTCACCCACCGAGTCGTCTTTTCTGTCTCTAGACATAATAACATTCTCAATGAACTGTGAGTTCCATGGAAATCACATTTCTAGTATGTTGTGTCAACTTACTGGCAAGCTCCTGGGAGAGTCTCATAAGATTTTCATGACTGCTATGTGAGACACTCTTAAAGAAGAAAATAAAATCTAGGGAATAGAGCTTAAGAAGGGCAAAGTCAGAAACAACAATTTGATGAATGTTGTAAGCAAAGCAGCCAGTTCTTAGAAACTTTGACAAACAAAAAGTAAACCCAGAGCTCAATGGTTATTCAGTCCGAAAATGTCAGCTGAGAGAATCTAAAGGTACACACACACACACACACACACACACACACACACACAGAGAGAGAGAGAGAGAGAGAGAGAGAGAAACACATGTGTACACACACATGTGCTTTCTTGCATGCATGCATATTTTGTACACATAAACACATGTGTTTACAGATATTTTTTCACTTTTGCAAATATATGCTCAAGTACTGACTCAGTTTGCCAAACCTGGTACCTGCATTTGTTGTTCTTACAACATAGTAATGTTGACCTTAATGAACTATGATCTGAGTTGGGATGAGAAGCTTTAGGGTTGGGTGTTGCCTCACCCGCCCTAGTATTCCCCTACACTGGGTCATTGAGCCTCCATAGGACCAACCTCCACCCCACCCCACCCCATTGATGCCAGATAAGTCTATCCTCTGCTACATATGCAGCTAGAGCCATGTGTTCTTCCATGTTTACTCCTAGGTTGATGGTTTAATCCCTGGAAGCTCTGGGGAGTTTGGTTGGTTGATATTGTTATTCTTCCTAAAGGGTTACAAACCCCTTCAGCTCCTTCAGTCCTTTCACTAACTCCTCCATTGGGTTCCCAGGGCTCAGTCTTATGGTTGGCTGCCAGCATCCACCTCTGTATTGGTCAGGCTCTGGTGGAGCCTCTCATAGGGCAGTGAGGTGGGTGGGGGGGGGGGGAACCTCACTTATAGAGGCAGGGGGGTGGTAATGGGATAGGAGGTTTGCAGAGGGGAAACATGGAAAAGGTAAAATTTGAAATGTAAATAAATAAAATAACCAATAAAAAATTTAAAAAGTAGAAGGATTGGGTGTTTCCTGCAAGATGAGAGCATGTATCGGGGCAAAAGATTTTTGTTTGGAAGTCAAAGGCCTCCCTTAAGTCATAATGTTTAAATATGTTATCCCCGGATGCTGCTCCCATGCCATTTAACTTCTAGCCATCCCTGCAAGGTACAGAGTGGTTTAGAGATAGTTTGCTTATACTCTGAGGATCTACAAGCCATTGAAGTCATCTCTCTATATATCTGTGTCTGACCCTTCTTATCTCAAATTCCATATGAAGATCTGAGAGCTGGGATATTTTACCTAGGTGGGAGGTCCTTAAGGTCCGTGACTGAAGACATGGTTTGCCTCCTACCCCAAATAGCTCCTACTCACTTCTCCCACTAGCAAATAAACATCTTCAGGGCTGTCACAAATTCCATAAGCCTTCATAAAAAATTCTTTTTTGAGCTTAGTAGTTATATAGCCAGAAGTAATAAAGAATCACAATGGGTCACATATATGGAGAGCTCACTGTGTGCTCAAAGAATACACCTTGTACTATAGACTTTACAGCGAATCCCACTACTTACTGCCCTCCATGATTCTCACCCACATGAAGAGCAAGAGCAGGAATAAGGGAGAGAGGGATAAGAACAAAGTATTCAATGTCGTTATGTTTGATAGAGTGAACAGCTTTTGCCTAAAGAGATCTGTCTTAAGGAATTTAACACTTTCTCCATGGTATCCATATTTTTGGTCATTTTACTGAATAGTTCCATGGGCAAATGGCACTATGACCCTAGGGAAGTTTTCAATTTCACAAACTTTTCAACATAACCATAGAGGGTCACAGTGCTTATGCCCACCTTCTTATTGCTAGGCAGCTCTCTAAGAAAAAGACATGCATGACCATGAAAAAATGGGATAAACAGGGCAGAGATTATACAACTTGTCCACATACCTGGTAAGGAATACAAAGAATTATACCCCAAAACACATGTGATACCTCCTTATTGTCAGTAATTTATTAAGGAGTCCTGAGATTTGAACTCCGACTCCCTCTGTGATAAACAATTCACAATGGGTAACATTGTGTTGGATAGAGATGTTCCATAATGGACGAGCCCTGTGAGGAATTTTAGGTGATGCTACTGTGATGGTTTGTATATCCTTGGACCAGGGAGTGGCACCATCTGGAGGAGTGGCCTTGTTGGAATAGGTGTGACCTGGTTGGAATAGGCGTGTCCCTGTGGGTGTGGGCGTAAGATCCTCACCCTAGTTGCCTGTCAGTCAGTCTTCCTCTAGCAGCCTTTGGGTGAAGACATAGAACTCTCAGCTCTGCCTGTGCCATGCCTGCCTGGATACTGCCATGCTCTCACCTTGATGATAATGGACAGAACTTCTGACTGAACCTGTAAGCCAGCCCCAATTAAATGTTGTTTTTATAAGACTTGCCTTGGTCATGGTGTCTGTTCACAGCAGTAAAACTCTAACTGTATTAGTCAGGGTTCTCTAGAGTCACAGAACTTATGGAAAGGAATTTATTGATGACTTACAGTCGGCAGCCCAATTCCCAACAATGGTTCAGTCGCAGCTGTGAATGGAAGTCCAAGGATCTAGCAGTTACTCAGTCTCACGCAGCAAGCAGGCGAAGGAGCAAGAGCTCGAGCTAGACTCCCTTCTTCCAATGTCCTTATATTGTCTCCAGCAGAAGGTGTAGCCCAGATTAAAGGTGTGTTCCACCACACCTTTAATTTCAGATGAAAGGCGTAGCCCAGATTAAAGGTGTGTTCCTTAAACTCGGAGATTCAATCTTCTGGAATCCATAGCCACTATGGCTCAAGATCTTCAAACCAAGATCCAGATAAGGATCTCCAAGCCTCCAGATAAGGGTCACTGGTGAGCCTTCCAATTCCGGAATGTAGTTCATTCCAAATATTGTCAAGTTGACAACCAGGAATAGCCACTACACTAACCAATACACTACCAGAGAGTCAATTGACTCCAGATTTGGCTGAGAGAGGCTTTTAAAAAGCATTGGTATGAACATATCTTGAATGAATATATTCAAGATATGAATATATCTTGAAGTGAATATTTAGGACGCATGGCTTGGTTGAAGTGAAGGTAAATGCCAGCCTAAGCCAGAAGCTAGATGCATTGTATCTTAGAGCCTATGTCCTTCTCTCAGGACACAGGACTCTAGAGCTATTGTTGCACAGTGAACTCATGTATCCTGCTTCCCTACCTGGGTGAAGTTTGAGTCCATAGATTCTCATTGTTACTTCTACCTCCCTAACCCCTCAACATGCTTTCTGAACTGAATTACATTTTCTGTATTTGTGGTGTGTATTGACTTTTAAATAATATCCTGTAGGGTTTTCTGCAAGATACTCAGCCCAGATTTGATGCTTTTTGGACTAAAACAACGGGTGTGAACTGATGAGAAAATGCTATATTATTTCTTTACATTTAAGTTTACGTACAAGATTCTGGGTTGTGACCAGTCATGGTCTTTATTTCCTCAAGTGATTTTGTTTCTTGAGCTGAGCTGACCCAAGTCAGTTATTCTAGTCTCCTTTAGATGTCCTTAGGCTTCATTCACAGATCAAAAAATTAATACTTTCTTCCAGGAAAATTGCCAATCTCGTCAAAACTATTGTATTTTCCATGGATACTGAGCTACAAGCTCCATGAGAGATTTGAAGATAAGGGTCAAGAGCTCCTGGAAATATATCTTAGGGGATATATGCTCAGAAAACACTCCTACTCTTGAGGAAAGATAAAAATTGATTATGGTGATCATTGTTCATTTGTTTATGTATCCACTTTCTAGTCAGCAAATGTATTTAAGCATATCCTACACTCCTTGCATATTATAGAACAAATAGCCCAAATACCTCCTTGTGGAAACAGCATTTCAGCTGGGAAGACAGACAACCAACACATAAGTACATATGTTATATAATATAGATACCTGCTAGAGAAGAAAAGAAGAAAGAACCAGACACAAGTGGCAGAGCTGTGTGTTGGAAAGCAGACTATTAAGAACTAATGGGCATTCATATATGCCTCTATGGAAGACTCTTAGTAGCAGAGAGAAGCAATGGTTCACTGGAAGAGACATTTTTCAGCCTTGGTAGAAATGTCTGTCAAAGGTGAGATGTGTCCAGGGACAATGGATCCTAGGGTGCTTAGAACAGAGGAAGTAGGTAGGAGAAAGAGCCACAGGAGGTCATTTCAGAGACAATGTGAGTGAGCGTTGTTTGAGAATATTTGCTTTGTTGTGAGCTGAGAGCAAAGCCTTGGAAGAGTCTCAAGAAGAGGAGTCAGTGTTATCAGGGTGATGGGTCATGATACTGGGATCAGGCTGTAAGGTGTGAGGATGGATGTGATGAAGATGTTTATTAAATGGTTGAAATAATCCACATAGGTGATGCTGACAGCTTTGATTGGGAAAATGAAAATGTGGTTTGGGTGACTTGAAGAATCATCTCTAATGATAAATGAAAATGTTCAGCTCCTAGATAGTTGCTTAATTCCCATTAAGTGTTTAAAAATACTTGTTAATTACTAGAAGGTGTATCTTAATGTTAGAGAACATGACCAGTATTGACGACATGCAAGGGAAACTCCCCGGAAGTAGCGACATTTAAACAAAAATCAAACCCTGTAGTCATTGGTATTGACAATACTTTAAAGCCTGATATCCTCGGATGATGTGCTGAACAGGCAGATTCAGGACAATCACAAGTTCAAGGCCAGCCTGAACTAAACCAGGGCTGTGGATGTAGCTCAGGAAATGAGTGATGTCTTATTATGCACCAGGCCCTGGGTCTAATTTCCAGACTAAAAATGAGTGAATAAAATTTGACTTAGTCATCAGGAACTATTTCTACCACCACCACTTCCTTATCTTCCTCCTTCTCTTCTCCTTCTTCCTCTCCTCTTCTTTCCTCTGCTTCTTCCAGTTCCTCTTCCTCCACCTCCTATTATTATTATTAATATTACTATCACTATTATATTCTAACATTTATGAAAGACATTACCATTAATACAAAGGTTTTCTTTTTATTCACCAGTGACACATGGAGTCAGGGATATTGTCATCATGAGCATTATATGACTGTGTGCACTGCCTTGCTCACTAGGGTTATAGCTAAGTACTTGCTAAATACTTGGACACTACCTTGCCAGCAGAGTCTTGCCCAACACCCGCAAGGGCCCACACGGGACTCCCCACGGGATCCTAAGACCTCTGGTGAGTGGAACATAGCGCCTGCACCAATCCAATCGCGCGGAACCTGAGACTGCGGTACATAGGGAAGCAGGCTACCCGGGCTTGATCTGGGGCACAAACCCCTTCCGCTCCACTCGAGCCCCGGGCTACCTTGCCAGCGGAGTCGCCTGACACCCGCAAGGGCCCACACAGGATTACACACAAGATCCTAAGACCTCTAGTGAGTGGAACACAACTTCTGCCAGGAGTCTGGTTCGAACACCAGATATCTGGGTACCTGCCCTGCAAGAAGAAAGCTTGCCTGCAGAGAATACTCTGCCCACTGAAACTAAGGAGAGTGCTACCCTCCAGGTCTGCTTATAGAGGCTAACAGAGTCACCTGAAGAACAAGCTCTTAACAGTGACAACTAAAACAGCTAGCTTCAGAGATTACCAGATGGCGAAAGGCAAACGTAAGAATCCTACTAACAGAAATCAAGACCACTCACCATCATCAGAACGCAGCACTCCCACCCCACCTAGTCCTGGGCACCCCAACACAACCGAAAATCTAGACCCAGATTTAAAAACATTTCTCATGATGATGATAGAGGACATCAAGAAGGACTTTCATAAGTCACTTAAAGAATTACAGGAGAGCACTGCTAAAGAGTTACAAGCCCTTAAAGAAAAGCAGGAAAACACAGCCAAACAGGTAGAAATCATTAAAGAAAAACAGGAAAACACATCCAAACAGGTGATGGAAATGAACAAAACCATACTAGAACTAAAAGGGGAAGTAGACACAATAAAGAAAACCCAAAGCGAGGCAACGCTGGAGGTAGAAACCCTAGGAAAGAGATCTGGAACCATAGATGCGAGCATCAGCAACAGAATACAAGAAATGGAAGAGAGAATCTCAGGTGCAGAAGATTCCATAGAGAACATCGACACAACAGTCAAAGAAAATACAAAATGCAAAAGGATCCTAACTCAAAATATCCAGGTAATCCAGGACACAATGAGAAGACCAAACCTACGGATAATAGGAATTGATGAGAATGAAGATTTTCAACTTAAAGGGCCAGCTAATATCTTCAACAAAATAATAGAAGAAAACTTCCCAAACATAAAGAAAGAGATGCCCATGATCATACAAGAAGCCTACAGAACTCCAAATAGACTGGACCAGAAAAGAAATTCCTCCCGACACATAATAATCAGAACAACAAATGCACTAAATAAAGATAGAATATTAAAAGCAGTAAGGGAGAAAGGTCAAGTAACATATAAAGGCAGGCCTATCAGAATTACACCAGACTTTTCACCAGAGACTATGAAAGCCAGAAGAGCCTGGACAGATGTTATACAGACACTAAGAGAACACAAATGCCAGCCCAAGCTACTATACCCGGCCAAACTCTCAATTACCATAGATGGAGAAACCAAAGTATTCCACGACAAAACCAAATTCACACAATATCTTTCCACGAATCCAGCCCTTCAAAGGATAATAACAGAAAAGAAGCAATACAAGGACGGAAATCACACCCTAGAACAACCAAGAAAGTAATCATTCAACAAACCAAAAAGAAGACAGCCACAAGAACAGAATGCCAACGTTAACAACAAAAATAACAGGAAGCAACAATTACTTTTCCTTAATATCTCTTAACATCAATGGTCTCAACTCCCCAATAAAAAGACATAGACTAACAAACTGGCTACACAAACAAGACCCAACATTTTGCTGTTTACAGGAGACACATCTCAGAGAAAAAGATAGACACTACCTCAGAATAAAAGGCTGGAAAACAATTTTCCAAGCAAATGGTATGAAGAAACAAGCTGGAGTAGCCATCCTAATATCTGATAAGATTGACTTCCAACCCAAACTCATCAAAAAAGACAAGGAGGGGCACTTCGTTCTCATCAAAGGTAAAATCCTCCAAGAGGAACTCTCAATTCTGAATATCTATGCTCCAAATACAAGGGCAGCCACATTCATTAAAGAAACTTTAGTAAAGCTCAAAGCAAACATTGCACCTCACACAATAATAGTGGGAGACTTCAACACACCACTTTCACCAATGGACAGATCATGGAAACAGAAACTAAACAGGGACACACTGAAACTAACAGAAGTGATGAAACAAATGGATCTGACAGATATCTACAGAACATTTTATCCTAAAACAAAAGGATATACCTTCTTCTCAGCACCTCATGGTACCTTCTCCAAAATTGACCACATAATAGGTCACCAAACAGGCCTCAACAGATTCAAAAATATTGAAATTGTCCCATGTATCCTATCAGATCACCATGCACTAAGGCTGATCTTCAATAACAAAAAAAATAATAGAAAGCCAACACTCACATGGAAACTGAACAACACTCTTCTCAATGATACCTTGGTCAAGGAAGGAATAAAGAAAGAAATTAAAGACTTTTTAGAGTTTAATGAAAATGAAGCCACAATGTACCCAAACCTTTGGGACACAATGAAAGCATTTCTTTTTTTTTTATTTTTTTTTATTTTTTTTCATTTTTTATTAGGTATTTAACTCATTTACATTTCCAATGCTATACCAAAAGTCCCCCATATCCACCCACCCCCATTCCCCTGCCCACCCACTCCCCCTTTTTGGCCCTGGTGTTCCCCTGTACTGGGGCATATAAAGTTTGCAAGTCCAATGGGCCTCTCTTTCCAGTGATGGCCGACTAGGCCATCTTTTGATATATATGCAGCTAGAGTCAAGAGCTCCGGGGTACTGGTTAGTTCATAATGTTGTTCCACCTATAGGGTTGCAGATCCCTTTAGCTCCTTGGCTACTTTCTCTAGCTCCTCCATTGGGAGCCCCATGATCCATCCATTAGCTGACTGTGAGCATCCACTTCTGTGTTTGCTAGGCCCTGGCATAGTCTCACAAGAGACAGCTACATCTGGGTCCTTTCAATAAAATCTTGCTAGTGTATGCAATGGTGTCAGCGTTTGGATGCTGATTATGGGGTGGATCCCTGGATATGGCAGTCTCTACATGGTCCATCCTTTCATCTCAGCTCCAAACTTTGTCTCTGTAACTCCTTCCATCGGTGTTTTGTTCCCAAATCTAAGGAGGGGCATAGTGTCCACACTTCAGTCTTCACTCTTCTTGAGTTTCATGTGTTTAGCAAATTATATCTTATATCGTGGGTATCCTAGGTTTGGGGCTAATATCCACTTATCAGTGAGTACATATTGTGTGAGTTTCTTTGTGAATGTGTTACCTCACTCAGGATGATGCCCTCCAGGTCCATCCATTTGGCTAGGAATTTCATAAATTCATTCTTTTTAATAGCTGAGTAGTACTCCATTGTGTAGATGTACCACATTTTCTGTATCCATTCCTCTGTTGAGGGGCATCTAGGTTCTTTCCAGCTTCTGGCTATTATAAATAAGGCTGCTATGAACATAGTGGAGCATGTGTCCTTCTTACCTGTTGGGGCATCTTCTGGATATATGCCCAGGAGAGGTATTGCTGGATCCTCCGGTAGTACTATGTCCAGTTTTCTGAGGAACCGCCAGACTGATTTCCAGAGTGGTTGTACAAGCCTGCACTCCCACCAACAATGGAGGAGTGTTCCTCTTTCTCCACATCCACGCCAGCATCTGCTGTCACCTGAATTTTTGATCTTAGCCATTCTGACTGGTGTGAGGTGGAATCTCAGGGTTGTTTTGATTTGCATTTCCCTGATGATTAAAGATGTTGAACATTTTTTCAAGTGCTTCTCTGCCATTCGGTATTCCTCAGGTGAGAATTCTTTCTTCAGTTCTGAGCCCCATTTTTTTTTCCATTTTTTATTAGGTATTTAGCTCATTTACATTTCCAATGCTATACCAAAAGTCCCCCTTACCCACCCACCCCCACTCCCCTACCCACCCACTCCCCCCCTTTGGCCCTGGCGTTCCCCTGTACCGGGGCACACAAAGTCTGCGTGTCCAATGGGCCTCTCTTTCCAGTGATGGCCGACTAGGCCATCTTTTGATACATATGCAGCTAGAGTCAAGAGCTCAGGGGTACTGGTTAGTTCATAATGTTGTTCCACCTATAGGGTTGCAGATCCCTTTAGCTCCTTGGGTACTTTCTCTAGCTCCTCCATTGGGAGCCCTGTGATCCATCCATTACCTGACTGTGAGCATCCACTTCTGTGTTTGCTAGGCCCCGGCATAGTCTCACAAGAGACAGCTACATCTGGGTCCTTTCGATAAAATCTTGCTAGTATATGCAATGGTGTCAGCGTTTGGATGCTGATTATGGGGTGGATCCCTGGATATGGCAGTCTCTACATGGTCCATCCTTTCATCTCAGCTCCAAACTTTGTTTCTGTAACTCCTTCCATGGGTGTTTTGTTCCCACTTCTAAGGAGGGGCATAGTGTCCACACTTTAGTCTTCATTTTTCTTGAGTTTCATGTGTTTAGGAAATTGTATCTTATATCGTGGGTATCCTAGGTTTTGGGCTAGTATCCACTTATCAGTGAGTACATATTGTGTGAGTTCCTTTGTGATTGTGTTACCTCACTCAGGATGATGCTCTCCAGGTCCATCCATTTGGCTAGGAATTTCATAAATTCATTCTTTTTAATAGCTGAGTAGTACTCCATTGTGTAGATGTACCACATTTTCTGTATCCATTCCTCTGTTGAGGGGCATCTGGGTTCTTTCCAGTTTCTGGCTATTATAAATAAGGCTGCTATGAACATAGTGGAGCATGTGTCCTTCTTACCAGTTGGGGCTTCTTCTGGATATATGCCCAGGAGAGGTATTGCTGGATCCTCCGGTAGTACTATGTCCAATTTTCTGAGGAACCGCCAGACTGATTTCCAGAGTGGTTGTACAAGCCTGCAATCCCACCAACAATGGAGGAGTGTTCCTCTTTCTCCACATCCTCGCCAGCATCTGCTGTCACCTGAATTTTTGATCTTAGCCATTCTCACTGGTGTGAGGTGCAATCTCAGGGTTGTTTTGATTTGCATTTCCCTGATGATTAAGGATGTTGAACATTTTTTCAGGTGCTTCTCTGCCATTCGGTATTCCTCAGGTGAGAATTCTTTGTTCAGTTCTGAGCCCCATTTTTTAAGGGGGTTATTTGATTTTCTGAGGTCCACCTTCTTGAGTTCTTTATATATGTTGGATATTAGTCCCCTATCTGATTTAGGATAGGTAAAGATCCTTTCCCAGTCTGTTGGTGGTCTTTTTGTCTTATAGACAGTGTCTTTTGCCTTGCAGAAACTTTGGAGTTTCATTAGGTCCCATTTGTCAATTCTCGATCTTACAGCACAAGCCATTGCTGTTCTGTTCAGGAATTTTTCCCCTGTGCCCATATCTTCAAGGCTTTTCCCCACTTTCTCCTCTATAAGTTTCAGTGTCTCTGGTTTTATGTGAAGTTCCTTGATCCACTTAGATTTGACCTTAGTACAAGGAGATAAGTATGGATCGATTCGCATTCTTCTACATGATAACAACCAGTTGTGCCAGCACCAATTGTTGAAAATGCTGTCTTTCTTCCACTGGATGGTTTTGGCTCCCTTGTCGAAGATCAAGTGACCATAGGTGTGTGGGTTCATTTCTGGGTCTTCAATTCTATTCCATTGGTCCACTTGTCTGTCTCTATACCAGTACCATGCAGTTTTTATCACAATTGCTCTGTAGTAAAGCTTTAGGTCAGGCATGGTGATTCCACCAGAGGTTCTTTTATCCTTGAGAAGAGTTTTTGCTATCCTCGGTTTTTTGTTATTCCAGATGAATTTGCAAATTGCTCCTTCTAATTCGTTGAAGAATTGAGTTGGAATTTTAATGGGGATTGCATTGAATCTGTAGATTGCTTTTGGCAAGATAGCCATTTTTACAATGTTGGTCCTGCCAATCCATGAGCATGGGAGATCTTTCCATCTTCTGAGATCTTCTTTAATTTCTTTCTTCAGGGACTTGAAGTTTTTATCATACAGATCTTTCACTTCCTTCGTTAGAGTCACGCCGAGATATTTTATATTATTTGTGGCTATTGAGAAGGGTGTTGTTTCCCTAATTTCTTTCTCAGCCTGTTTATTCTTTGTGTAGAGAAAGGCCATTGACTTGTTTGAGTTAATTTTATATCCAGCTACTTCACCGAAGCTGTTTATCAGGTTTAGGAGTTCTCTGTTGGAATTTTTAGGGTCACTTATATATACTATCATATCATCTGCAAAAAGTGATATTTTGACTTCCTCTTTTCCAATTTGTATCCCCTTGATCTCCTTTTGTTGTCGAATTGCTCTGGCTAATACTTCAAGTACTATGTTGAAAAGGTAGGGAGAAAGTGGGCAGCCTTGTCTAGTCCCTGATTTTAGTGGGATTGCTTCCAGCTTCTCTCCATTTACTTTGATGTTGGCTACTGGTTTGCTGTAGATTGCTTTTATCATGTTTAGGTATTGGCCTTGAATTCCTGATCTTTCCAGAACTTTTATCATGAATGGGTGTTGGATCTTGTCAAATGCTTTTTCTGCATCTAACGAGATGATCATGTGGTTTTTGTCTTTGAGTTTGTTTATATAATGGATTACATTGATGGATTTTCGTATATTAAACCATCCCTGCATCCCTGGAATAAAACCTACTTGGTCAGGATGGATGATTGCTTTAATGTGTTCTTGGATTCGGTTAGCGAGAATTTTATTAAGGATTTTTGCATCGATGTTCATAAGAGAAATTGGTCTGAAGTTCTCTATCTTTGTTGGATCTTTCTGTGGTTTAGGTATCAGAGTAATAGTGGCTTCATAAAATGAGTTGGGTAGAATACCTTCTACTTCTATCTTGTGAAAAAGTTTGTGCAGAACTGGAGTTAGATCTTCTTTGAAGGTCTGATAGAACTCTGCACTAAACCCATCTGGTCCTGGGCTTTTTTTGGCTGGGAGACTATTAATAACTGCTTCTATTTCTTTAGGGGATATGGGACTGTTTAGAAGGTCAACTTGATCCTGATTCAACTTTGGTACCTGGTATCTGTCCAGAAATTTGTCCATTTCGTCCAGGTTTTCCAGTTTTGTTGAGTATAGCCTTTTGTAGAAGGATCTGATGGTGTTTTGGATTTCTTCAGGATCTGTTGTTATGTCTCCCTTTTCATTTCTGATTTTGTTAATTAGGATTTTGTCCCTGTGCCCTTTAGTGAGTGTAGCTAAGGGTTTATCTATCTTGTTGATTTTCTCAAAGAACCAACTCCTCGTTTGGTTAATTCTTTGAATAGTTCTTCTTGTTTCCACTTGGTTGATTTCACCCCTGAGTTTGATTATTTCCTGCCGTCTACTCCTCTTGGGTGAATTTGCTTCCTTTTTTTCTAGAGCTTTTAGATGTGTTGTCAAGCTGCTAGTATGTGCTCTCTCCCGTTTTTTCTTGAAGGCACTCATAGCTATGAGTTTCCCTCTTAGAAATGCTTTCATTGTGTCCCAAAGGTTTGGGTACATTGTGGCTTCATTTTCATTAAACTCTAAAAAGTCTTTAATTTCTTTCTTTATTCCTTCCTTGACCAAGGTATCATTGAGAAGAGTGTTGTTCAGTTTCCATGTGAATGTTGGCTTTCTGTTATTTATTTTGTTATTGAAGATCAGCCTTAGTGCATGGTGATCTGATAGGATACATGGGACAATTTCAATATTTTTGAATCTGTTGAGGCCTGATTTGTGACCTATTATGTGGTCAATTTTGGAGAAGGTACCATGAGGTGCTGAGAAGAAGGTATATCCTTTTGTTTTAGGATAAAATGTTCTGTAGATATCTGTCAGATCCATTTGTTTCATCACTTCTGTTAGTTTCAGTGTGTCCCTGTTTAGTTTCTGTTTCCATGATCTGTCCATTGGTGAAAGTGGTGTGTTGAAGTCTCCCACTATTATTGTGTGAGGTGCAATGTGTGCTTTGAGCTTTACTAAGGTTTCTTTAGTGAATGTGGCTGCTCTTGTATTTGGAGCATAGATATTCAGAATTGAGAGTTCCTCTTGGAGGATTTTACCTTTGATGAGAATGAAGTGTCCCTCCTTGTCTTTTTTGATGACTTTGGGTTGGAAGTCAATCTTATCAGATATTAGGATGGCTACTCCTGCTTGTTTCTTCATACCATTTGCTTGGAAAATTGTTTTCCAGCCTTTCATTCTGAGGTAGTGTCTATCTTTTTCTCTGAGATGAGTTTCCTGTAAGCAGCAAAATGTTGGGTCTTGTTTGTGTAGCCAGTTTGTTAGTCTATGTCTTTTTATTGGCGAGTTGAGACCATTGATGTTAAGAGATATTAAGGAAAAGTAATTGTTGCTTCCTGTTATTTTAGTTGTTAAAGGTGGCATTCTGTTCTTGTGGCTGTCTTCTTTTAGGTTTGTTGAGGGATTACCTTCTTGTTTTTTCTAGGGCGTTGTTCCCGTTCTTGTATTGGTTTTTTTCTGTTATTATCCTTTGAAGGGCTGGATTCGTGGAGAGATAATGCGTGAATTTGGTTTTGTCGTGGAATACTTTGGTTTCTCCCTCTATGATAATTGAGAGTTTGGCTGGGTATAGTAGCCTGGGCTGCAGTTTGTGTTCTCTTAGTGTCTGTATAACATCTGTCCAGGCTCTTCTGGCTTTCATAGTCTCTGGTGAAAAATCTGGTGTAATTCTGATAGGCTTGCCTTTATATGTTACTTGACCTTTTTCCCTTACTGCTTTTAGTATTCTATCTTTATTTAGTGCATTTGATGTTCTGATTATTATGTGTCGGGAGGAATTTCTTTTCTGGTCCAGTCTATTTGGAGTTCTGTAGGCTTCTTGTATGTTCATATGCATCTCATTCTTTAGATTTGGGAAGTTTTCTTCAATAATTTTGTTGAAGATGTTTGCTGGAACTTTGAGTTGAAAATCTTCATTCTCATCCACTCCTATTATCCGTACGTTTGGTCTTCTTATTGTGTCCTGGATTTCCTGGATATTTTGAGTTAGGATCTTTTTGCATTTTCCATTTTCTTTGATTGTTGTGCCGATGTTCTCTATGGAATCTTCTGCACCTGAGATTCTCTCTTCCATCTCTTGTATTCTGTTGCTGATGCTCGCATCTATGGTTCCAGATCTCTTTCCTAGGGTTTCTATCTCTAGTGTTGCCTCGCTTTGAGTTTTCTTTATTGTGTCTACTTCCCTTTTTAGGTCTAGTATGGTTTTGTTCATTTCCATCACCTGTTTGTATGTTTTTTCCTCTTTTTCTGTAAGGACTTCTACCTGTTTGATTGTGTTTTCCTGTTTTTCTTTAAGGACTTGTAACTCTTTAGCAGTGTTCTCCTGTATTTCTTTAAGTGATTTATTAAAGTCCTTCTTGATGTCCTCTACCATCATCATGAGATATGCTTTTAAATCTAGGTCTAGGTTCTCAGGTTTGTTGGGGTTCCCTGGACTGGGCGAAGTGGGTGTGCTGGGTTCTGGTGATGGTGAGTGGTCTTGGTTCCTGTTAGTAAGATTCCTCCGTTTACCATTCGCCATCTGGTAATCTCTGGAGTTAGTAGTTATAGTTGACTCTGTTTAGAGATTGTTCTTCTGGTGATTCTGTTACCGTCTATCAGCAGACCTGGGAGACAGATTCTCTCCTCTGAGTTTCAGTGCTCAGAGCACTCTCTGCTGGCAAGCTCTCTTACAGGGAAGGTGCGCAGATATCTTGTATTTGGACCTCCTCCTGGCCGAAGAAGAAGGCCCAAAACAGGACCTTTCTCAGACACTGTGTTGCTTTGGCAGTTCCCAGGTGGTACAGACTCTCACCTAAGCAGACTAAATTCCTAAGTTCCTTGGAGTCCCGGGACCAAGATGGCGACCGCTGCTGCTGTGGCTTAGGCCGCCTCCCCAGCCAGGCGGGCACCTGTCCTCAGGTCCGGAAGGTGGCCGGCTGTCCCCGGCCCACACAGGGTGCTGCCTCAGCGCCTCTGTGCTTCTGCCTGTTCCAGAAGCTGTCAGGTTCTCTGGCGCACCCTCTCACCTGTTCAGACTAATTTCCTAAGTTCGGTGGGTCTCGGACCAAGATGGCGACCGCTGCTGCTGTGGCTTAGGCCGCCTCCCCAGCCGGGCGGGCACCTGTCCTCCGGTCCGGACGGTGGCTGGCTGTCCCCGGCCCACACAGGGTGCTGCCTCAGCGCCTCTGTGCTTCCGCCTGTTCCAGAAGCTGTCAGGTTCTCTGGCGCACCCTCTCACCTGTTCAGACTAATTTCCTAAGTTCGGCGGGTCTCGGACCAAGATGGCGACCGCTGCTGCTGTGGCTTAGGCCGCCTCCCCAGCCGGGTGGGCACCTGTCCTCTGGTCCGGAAGGTGGCCGGCTGTCCCCGGCCCACACAGGGTGCTGCCTCAGCGCCTCTGTGCTTCCGCCTGTTCCAGAAGCTGTCAGGTTCTCTGGCGCTCCCTCTCACCTGTTCAGACTAATTTCCTAAGTTCGGCGGGTCCCGGACCAAGATGGCGACCGCTGCTGCTGTGGCTTAGGTCGCCTCCCCAGCCCTGAGCCCCATTTTTTAATGGGGTTATTTGATTTTCTGAAGTCCACCTTCTTGAGTTCTTTATATATGTTGGATATTAGTCCCCTATCTGATTTAGGATAGGTAAAGATCCTTTCCCAATCTGTTGGTGGTCTTTTTGTCTTATTGACGGTGTCTTTTGCCTTGCAGAAACTTTGGAGTTTCATTAGGTCCCATTTGTCAATTCTCGATCTTACAGCACAAGCCATTGCTGTTCTGTTCAGGAATTTTTCCCCTGTGCCCATATCTTCAAGGCTTTTCCCCACTTTCTCCTCTATAAGTTTCAGTGTCTCTGGTTTTATGTGAAGTTCCTTGATCCACTTAGATTTGACATTAGTACAAGGAGATAAGTATGGATCGATTCGCATTCTTCTACACGATAACAACCAGTTGTGCCAGCACCAATTGTTGAAAATGCTGTCTTTCTTCCACTGGATGGTTTTAGCTCCCTTCATACCTAAACATGATAAAAGCAATCTACAGCAAACCAGTAGCCAACATCAAAGTAAATGGAGAGAAGCTGGAAGCAATCCCACTAAAATCAGGGACTAGACAAGGCTGCCCACTTTCTCCCTACCTTTTCAACATAGTACTTGAAGTATTAGCCAGAGCAATTCGACAACAAAAGGAGATCAAGGGGATACAAATTGGAAAAGAGGAAGTCAAAATATCACTTTTTGCAGATGATATGATAGTATATATAAGTGACCCTAAAAATTCTACCAGAGAACTCCTAAACCTGATAAACAGCTTCGGTGAAGTAGCTGGATATAAAATAAACTCAAACAAGTCAATGGCCTTTCTCTATACAAAGAATAAACAGGCTGAGAAAGAATTTAGGGAAACAACACCCTTCTCAATAGTCACAAATAATATAAAATATCTTGGCGTGACTCTAACTAAGGAAGTGAAAGATCTGTATGATAAAAACTTCAAATCTCTGAAGAAAGAAATTAAGGAAGATCTCAGAAGATGGAAAGATCTCCCATGTTCATGGATTGGCAGGATCAACATTGTAAAAATGGCTATCTTGCCAAAAGCAATCTACAGATTCAATGCAATCCCCATCAAAATTCCAACTCAATTCTTCACCGAATTGGAAGGAGCAATTTGCAAATTTGTCTGGAATAACAAAAAACCTAGGATAGCAAAAAGTCTTCTCAAGGATAAAAGAACTTCTGGCGGAATCACCATGCCAGACCTAAAGCTTTACTACAGAGCAATTGTGATAAAAACTGCATGGTACTGGTATAGAGACAGACAAGTAGACCAATGGAATAGAATTGAAGACCCAGAAATGAACCCACACACCTATGGTCACTTGATCTTCGACAAGGGAGCTAAAACCATCCAGTGGAAGAAAGACAGCATTTTCAACAATTGGTGCTGGCACAACTGGTTGTTATCGTGTAGAAGAATGCGAATAGATCCATACTTATCTCCTTGTACTAAGGTCAAATCTAAGTGGATCAAGGAACTTCACATAAAACCAGAGACACTGGAACTTATAGAGGAGAAAGTGGGGAAAAGCCTTGAAGATATGGGCACAGGGGAAAAATTCCTGAACAGATCAGCAATGGCTTGTGCTGTAAGATCGAGAATTGACAAATGGGACCTAATGAAACTCCAAAGTTTCTGCAAGGCAAAAGACACCGTCAATAAGACAAAAAGACCACCAACAGATTGGGAAAGGATCTTTACCTATCCTAAATCAGATAGGGGACTAATATCCAACATATATAAAGAACTCAAGAAGGTGGACTTCAGAAAATCAAATAACCCCATTAAAAAATGGGGCTCAGAACTGAACAAAGAATTCTCACCTGAGGAATACCGAATGGCAGAGAAGCACCTGAAAAAATGTTCAACATCCTTAATCATCAGGGAAATGCAAATCAAAACAACCCTGAGATTCCACCTCACACCAGTCAGAATGGCTAAGATCAAAAATTCAGGTGACAGCAGATGCTGGCGTGGATGTGGAGAAAGAGGAACCCTCCTCCATTGTTGGTGGGAGTGCAGGCTTGTACAACCACTCTGGAAATCAGTCTGGCGGTTCCTCAGAAAATTGGACATAGTACTACCGGAGGATCCAGCAATACCTCTCCTGGGCATATATCCAGAAGATGCCCCAACTGGTAAGAAGGACACATGCTCCACTATGTTCATAGCAGCCTTATTTATAATAGCCAGAAGCTGGAAAGAACCTAGATGCCCCTCAACAGAGGAATGGATACAGAAAATGTGGTACATCTACACAATGGAGTACTACTCAGCTATTAAAAAGAATGAATTTATGAAATTCCTAGCCAAATGGATGGACCTGGAGGGCATCATCCTGAGTGAGGTAACACATTCACAAAGAAACTCACACAATATGTACTCACTGATAAGTGGATATTAGCCCCAAACCTAGGATACCCACGATATAAGATATAATTTGCTAAACACATGAAACTCAAGAAAAATGAAGACTGAAGTGTGGACACTATGCCCCTCCTTAGATTTGGGAACAAAACACCCATGGAAGGAGTTACAGAGACAAAGTTTGGAGATGAGATGAAAGGATGGACCATGTAGAGACTCCCATATCCAGGGATCCACCCCATAATCAGCATCCAAATGCTGACACCATTGCATACACTAGCAAGATTTTTATTGAAAGGACCCAGATGTAGCTGTCTCTTGTGAGACAGGGGAACACCAGGGCCAAAAAGGGGGAGTGGGTGGGCAGGGGAGTGGGGGTGGGTGGATATGGGGGACTTTTGGTATAGCATTGGAAATGTAAATGAGCTAAATACCTAATAAAAAATGGAAAAAAAAAAAGAATTCTCAGCCTGAACAGGAGTTGTGATTGTCAAACTGTCTTTCTCTAACTAGTCTCTGTACACTGCCTTACTCTTCTTGTTATAACCGCCCCCCAAAAAAAGTAACTTAACAGTAATTGAAAGCATTACACAATATAATAGCTATCAGATTTTTAACACAAACCTGGACCTACGCTATGAACTTAAAAATAGTTGGATACAGTAATTGGATCTAGAGATCAATAGCATGGACTTATGCCCCAAACCTTACTGACTTCTTGGTTAAAATGCACCTGTCACTTACTCTTTTTGAGCCTTAATTGTTTCATTTGTAAACTATGGATAATAATATCACTTATTAATTTTATGTAGCTTGCTTGAAATCACAGACAATGTAACTGAAACTTTGAAATTAAGCACATAGGATCAGTGTTGATGCTTCACTGCCATTTACATAATGGCAGGGACTGCTTCTTTTGAGAATAAACCTTTATGCTTTCAGCTCTAGAAAAATATTAGAGGAAACCAACAGTGTAAAAGGAAGTTGAAAATATCAATGTATATTAATATAAAATGTTTCTTGTATATGATCTCCAAGCACATTTTAATGTTTTACTTACTAAGTTCATGTCTGATATAAATTCAACTATTTCAAGTTGTAGACTTTAGTCATATTTCAGTAATTCTTGTTGTTTGTATTGCAAATTAGTCTATTATGCTATTTTCCTGGACTGACATTTCTTATTTTTTAGTACATGGAACTATGCAATCCATTTTCTCTTCCTTTCAAATTACCTTCTTTGTAAGAAAAGTTAATACTCACTTGTCTTTTACAATACCTCTCTTAATGTTTTAAGTAAAATATTTAATTAAAACAAAAACAACAACACAATAACACATAGCACCCAGAGACACTGGAATATTGAATAAGTTAGTCCTTGTAAAAGTCCTCCAGACTGTGCCTCATCCACAGTAAGCTTGTGTGTGCTCGTTGATAAAAGTTATCCATTGTGATCACTAGTGGCCGTGTTTGTGAATGAATTATTTTTTAATGTCATCTTGTCAATCAGTGGTAAATCAACACATAACTCCTCAAATCTGACATGGTTGTTCTCATCCCATATCACCCATTTTTAAATAATCTGCTAGTTTGAATCATGACTCTTGTGAATTTCTAATTCTAGTTATTTATCTCCCCAAAGGAATCCCAATCTACTGTGGGTCAGGATCAAGATTTACATATTCTGACTGTTCTATCTGCTTCACTATTGCTGCATATCTATTTCTCTTAAATCTCATTTCTTTAAAGATTCCTTTATGTATCCCCAAATGACTCTTTCCATGTTTTAACGTGCTTCATGGTTGACTTGTGGAGTCTCCTACTGCAATGCTGTCATGTGGAGCTTTTGTGGGTTACCCTTGTTCCCTCTCTGCTGGCTTTACTCACAGGTCATGGCCTCCAATTATTCTTTTAGCGTATCACTATCAACACTGAATAGAGTCCATTTTCACAACTGCTGCCTTCAAAGAGAATTACTCAGGATGGGAATAAATAAGCTCAGCAGGGAATGACTGCGGAGTGATGAGTGAAATAGTTGATTTTGCTGGTATGGCAGCTAGGCTGTCTGCAGGAGCTTTGGATGGAAGGGGAAGGTCTGGAATCTGGGAAAGGACTCCAAAGAAGAATGTACTTACTCCTAGAATAAAGTCTTGTTGCGATGCTATACATGAAGGGACATTTGGGATAATAAGATGTTTCCTTTTCCAGTGCTAGCTATGACACTGCTTCTCTGAATGGTAACATTCTGGGGAGAAATTATTTATAACACACTTGACTTTCCTGTTTTGAAGAACAAGTTCAGTTTAAAAACTACAGTGGGAATTACAGGTTTCTACAAGCCTCTTTGGAAGTTGACCCTCACAATCCAGAGCTTACTTTGATGTGTTTGAGTCTTGCTAACTGGCTTCCAGAATCCTTATTCATTCAGAAAACCTTTCTTAGGGATTAATGATATATCAGACCTTGGGCCAGGCAGTGGGGAGAATTGAAAGATGACAAGAAATACCCTGATAAAAATTTCTATATTCTTGTAGACCCAAATGGACATACTGTTGTGATTATAAGATAAGTCACTGGCAAGAACATAATGTTGAAGGACCACAAGGTCCATTTATTGTGTCCTTGGGAGGGAGCCATCCACAGCTTAAGCATAGAAGCCTGTCCTTATGTTCCTGATGCAGTGTGGAAGTGTAGCATAGAGGAGGAATGATGTGGAGAAGCAAAAGTCTAAAGTCCGATGGTAAGAAACCAGTAGGTGCCAGGAGTGGCCACTGACTATAACAATGGACTTGACCATAGATTCATAAGGCAGACAGCAACCAGGACAGGTTCCCAGGTGTATTGTATTTTTTTTTTTGCAGATTATCACACATACTCCACAAAACTCTTTGACTTATCAAACATTAAATTATATTCCTAATGTCAAGTACATGAGTTTGAAAAGTCCAATAACACTGGCATTATAATCGAATGGCCAGCGGATAAAAGACTTGGACTAGAATTATTTCTCATAATTGTGCACGCAAGTTAAAAGATGCTCTGATTTCCTAAGGAAACAGTGGTGTAATGTACAGCATGTACATTTCTTTTGCCAACTATTGAGTAGCTTGGGTGTCCTCATGCTTGCCCTCCCTCCCCCCCCCACCCCCCGTTTTTTATTAAGTGCTTCCCCTAGTCCTGTAAAAATGCCAGATGGTTCACCAGTGGAGTTAATTGACATAGCTGTGAAATGCTATTCGTGGTCGTTTAGTGGACTGCCATTAGTTGAAAACATGGCTGGTCTGAAAAACAAAAGATTTATAAAGGTTTATAATTTAGTCCAAGAGTATGCTGAAATCCATAATTAGTTGTTGTTTAAAATATAAACAATCAAGCTACACATTCACATTGAATCTGTATGTAGAAAAAAAAAATGGGATGACATGTCTGGGGAGAGATTGGATAGATAGCTGAATTAAGAATGCATACTGCTCTTACATAAAATGAGTTCAGTTCCTAGTAGCTTCCAATTGCCTGTAACTCCAGAACCAGAGGATCTAACACCCTCTTCTGTACTCAGTGGGTACATGAACTTTTATATCTGCACACATCTCCATGCACACACCTCACATACATATACACAGAATAATAAAGTGATTTTAAAAAAGAAATCTCTTAAAATTTGGTGTGAAAATCCTTTGGTCCCTTTTATAAAATAAACTTGATTCCACTACACAGAAACCTACCTCTAGGCTGATCTCCAAAAGCTTGCAGCTTTTTCGAAGTCTTGCCAATACCATGGGCAGGAGTACAATGAAACCAGTACCTATGGAATTTCTTAAGTATGCCTGCAGTGCCCAGAGGTATCTTATGTGGTCCCAGTGTTGCTATACTGATCCTCTTCTAAGCCTCTCTTGAGAGTGATCCTGGCCAGTTCACACCAACATTCCAGCTCTTCTTAGTTAACCAGGATTTTTATTAGGAACTTTGATTCCCTAAGGAATTACTTCTTCTGTGATTTCTCTCTTAGCATTCCCAGATTGCCAAGATGTTCAGCATTGGGTAGAAAGGAAAATTGGAGTGATGTAACAGTAAGGAATTCCTTTAGAGTCATAAAACCCCACTTCTGATAAGTCTCATGAACTATGTAACCTCAGACAAGACAAGCCTCTTTGGGTTAAAATTTCATTACCTCTGAAACATAAATAATGGTGTCCGGTGCTTAAGACTCCTGGGAAATTCAAGTAAATATCTCCTAGATCATGTATAAAGCTCTTCAGAAAATCTCTAGCACATAATAGTGGCTCAACATGCATTGGCTTACACACAAAACATTTTAATCCCTTCAAGAGTCTGGGGATGTTCAATTCCCAGCACCACATCAAAACAGATGTAGGTGATGCATGTCTGTAGGCCTCGATTTTTTTCAAAACCTACTTTAATGAGGGTTCTTAAATGCTTTAACCTCTCTTCTAGCCCACCACCCACAAGAGGTAGTGGAAAGAAAAGTTAATAGGACCAAGGGGGATGTTGACCTATTTAGAAATAGTTCTTTGGGGGAGGGGATTCCAATCTTCATTGTCAGGATATCAGCAGTTCAATTCACACAAATCAGCAGTGGTAGCTTGGTAGTCACAGTCACCATTCAGGAATCAGCAAAGGCTGTTTGATCCAGAAGAAACCATAAGGCTCTGCCAATTGATTCGAGTCTGCAGAAGAGGCCAGAAGTTGCTGGAAGATCATGAGTTCTTTGGTGCATTTCCCTCTATGAAGTTATTACAAACAATAATCAGTGAAGAAGGTAATGTGAACCAGTGCCACAGCATCATTAACAAAGATCAGTGCCGGCAAAGCCCAAGGAAGAGCAGCAGAGTGGCAAAAAAAAAAAACCAATGCCACAGCGTTGTCCACTGTCAGTTGATTTATACTTATACCCTTTGCAAACATCACATGTCCTCTTAAGCATCCTCTCCAGCAAACCACCATATGCTCTTTTTCTAGGCATAGAAAGAGAGATGTAGAGGATGAAGTTATGTAACAGACACTTTTCTAAGTCAGAGTAGCATGGCTGAATGCAGCCACATGGAAGATGGGCTTGGAAGTCATCAATGGCTTGTAAGGTCCTGAATATGCTTTGACCAGGTACCTGGCAGAGAGATGGAGAGTGTGGAGTCCTGTCTTACTCTGCCTATAGCCTGGGCACTTGTGGTTTGCTGGTGCTATGGGAAGGCTACCATCTTCTCATTTGTGCCAATAGCAAAAATTGATCTGAGCGGGCATCAGGATGGGAACAGTTCATTTTTCCAACACACCAGCCAGAACTCCATTGGCTCAAAGACTCTGAAGCCACCAGGGTGACCTGGAAAATAGTGCTAAAGAAACACAGAATGGTTCCATTGCAAGTGCAGTTCATAATAGGTTCCGTAAAACACAACATGGAGGGAAAAAGAACCCATGGCAGTTAGGAAGCTTTGAGGACGCAAAAGTTACTATTTGAAAGGTATGTGAAAAAGTCTGGGGATAGGCTGCTTATGGTGGAAGCATGATTAGATATCTGGGAAGCCACCACCAGAAGAAGAGGAATTGTAAATATTAATGAAGTGGATGAACAGATATTTTAAAAGGAGCTTTTTGTTCTGAGTATTTTTTGTAGAGGAGAAAGATCATTAAACTTTAAAGGGATGTATTTTTTTCCTACTGTATACTGGAGTTTTATAAAGCATTTCCTCTTTCCAGATAGTTGGCAATACTTTTATGTTTTTTTTTAAGAACAGGGGCATTTGACAATCTATAAAGTGGGTCAGACCTAAGGTGGTATGAATTTATAATAACAAAGATAAGAGAGAAAGAAATGGAAGTGATAGAAGATGAGCTAAGACCGCCTTGTTTTGTGACATGATAGAATTATGAAGAAAAAGAAGTTATAGAGCTGTGGGCTAGCTGAACTGTGATTTAAGGTATCTCAGTGAATATGAAAAATGGACCTGGGAATGAGATGCTCAGAGAGAAGTGAGTTCATATCTGCCTCCTTATGCCAGCTAAAAATAACTAGCATGTGAGTCATTCTCTGTTCTTTGAAATCAGTTTATTAGAGAAAATCCTGACAATTAGCTTACCAAATCTTTATTTATATCCAGAATGTATATTGGCAAATAATTCTTGGTTTATTATAGCATTACAGCCTGATAATTGCATTGAAAGTTAAAAATAATGTAAGTTGGATTGGCTTGAAAACACCTGAGAGTCACAGCTGAGAGGTGCAGCAAGCTGCTGTGTTGACACTGTAATCATGTGGCTGTCCGGGAGCCATGCACTGGTGTGAGCAGCATAGAGAGAGAATGCTCCGTTCACTGTTAACCAGAGGGAAGGTCAGAGTTCACAATCTAGTGTATGATGCAGATTCACTACAATTTCACAACTTATGTTAAGTTCAAAGATCCCAAGTTAAGCCATCCAAATTACATAACTTCTATTTATACACATACACAATTGCATATGTACATGTGATTTCCATATAAAACTCGTGTAAAGAATTGTATATACACACACACAAACACATGTATATATGTGCGTATCTTGACCTTTGACCCCTAAATGCTTCAAATATCCCATTGTTCAGAAATCAATTTCTAGTATAAATGCAGAAGTTTCCTTATAATGATTGATTATGTGTAAGTTTCAGATACATGTGCTAATTCACCAGCTGTTGAATGGCAGGAACCATATAATGATAAAAGCTGACTGAAATAACTGGCATCACATACTCTCAAGATTTTAGATCAGAAAGAATCATAGGCAGATAGGTCCAAGTTCTTCCAAATTAACCTGATATAAACCTGAAACCAGGTTTATTCCTTTCTTGTTATCTGTATCCCTTTGACTAGACAATATTTCCATATCTTCATATGTCATTAGTGAGTGGTAAGTAGCTTTCTACTAGGTAGAAGTTTAGCATGTTATATAACAATTGGCACTAGGTTCTGACCTGAGTTCTGTATTATTATATTTTAATACCACTGTTATGATTGATATTCTTGACTTCCTCCTCCTCCTCCTCTTCCTACTCCTTCTTCTTGGCACTTCCTGGAAGTAACAAGCTTCTTTTGCAAGCTTCCACTGGCAAGCAGAGACATCTATCTAATAACATGAGTCTTTTTCTTTTAATTAGGTATTTTCTTCATTTACATTTCCAATGATATCCCAAAAGTCCCCCATATACCCCCCCACTCCCATACGCACCCACTCCCACTTCTTGGCCCTGGCATTCCCCTGTACTGAGGCAAATAAGGTTTGCAAGACCAATGGGCCTCTCTTTCCAATGATGGTCAACTAGGACATCTTCTGATACATATGCAGCTAGAGACATGAGCTCAGGGGGTACTGGTTAGTTCATATTGTTGTTCCACCTATAGGGTTGAAGACCCCTTTTGCTCCTTGGGTACTTTCTCTAGCTCCTCCATTGGGGGCCCTGTGATCAATCCAATAGCTGACTGTGAGCATCCACTTCTGTGTTTGCTAGGCCCTGGCATAGTCTCACAAGAGACAGCTATATCTGGGTCCTTTCAGCAAAATCTTGCTAGTGTATGCAATGGTATCAGTGTTTGGAGGCTGATTATGGGATGGATCCCTGAATTTGGCAGTCTCTAGATGGTCCATCCTTTTGTCTCAGCTCCAAAATTTGTCTCTGTAACTCCTTCCATCGGTGTTTTGTTTTCAATTGAAGAAGGGGCAAAGTGTCCACACTTTGGTCTTCATTCTTCTTGAGTTTCATGTGTTTTGCACATTGTATCTTCTATCTTGGGTATTCTAAGTTTCTGGGCTAATATCCACTTACCAGTGAGTACATAACATGTGAATTCTTTTGTGACTGGGTTACCTCACTCAGGATGATTCCCTCCAGGTCCATCCATTTGCCTAGGAATTTCATAAATTCATTCTTTTTAATAGCTGAATAGTACTCCATTGTGTACATGTGCCACATTTTGTGTATCCATTCCTCTGCTGAGGGACATCTGAGTTCTTTCCAGCTTCTGGCTATTATAAATAAGGCTGCTATGAACATAGCGGAACATGTGTCCTTCTTACCGGTAGGAACATCTTCTGGATATATGCCTAGGAGTGGTATTGCGGGATCCTCTGGTAGTACTATGTCCAATTTTCTGAGGAACCGCCAGACTGATTTCCAGAGTGGTTGTACAAGCTTGCAATCCCACCAACAATGGAGGAGTGTTTCTCTTTCTCCACATCCTTGCCAGCATCTGCTATCTCATGAATTTTTGATCTTAGCCATTCTGACTGGTGTGAGATGGAATCTCAGGGTCGTTTTGATTTGCATTTCTCTGATGATTAAGGATGATGAACATTTTTTTCAGGTGTTTCTCAGCCATTCGGTATTCCTCAGGTGAGAATTCTTTGTTTAGCTCTGAGCCCCATTTTTAAATGGGGTTATTTGATTTTCTGGAGTCCACCTTCTTGAGTTCTTTATATATATTGGATATTAGTCCCCTATCTGATTTAGGATAGGTAAAGATCCTTTCCCAATCTGTTGGTGGCCTTTTTGTCTTATTGACGGTTTCTTTTGCCTTACAGAAGCTTTTCAATTTTATGAGATCCCATTTGTCGATTCTTGATCTTACAGCACAAGCCATTGCTGTTCTATTCAGGAATTTTTCCCCTGTGCCCATATCTTCGAGGCTTTTCCCCACTTTGAAGTCCTAGCCAGAGCAATTCGACAACAAAAGAAGATCAAGGGGATACAAATTGGAAAAGAAGTCAAAATATCACTTTTTGCAGATGATATGATAGTATATAAGAGTGACCCTAAAAATTCCACCAGAGAACTCCTAAACCTGATAAACAGCTTCATTGAAATAGCTGGATAGAAAATTAACTCAAACTAGTCAATGGCCTTTCTCTACACATAGGGTAAACAGGCTGAGAAAAAAAATAGGGAAACACCCTTCACAATAGTCACAAATAATATAAAATACTTGGCGTGACTCTAACTAAGGCAGTGAAAGATCTGTATGATAAGAACTTCAAGTCTCTGCAGAAAGAAATTAAAGAAGATCTCAGAAGATGGAAAGATCTCCCATGGTCATGGATTAGGAAAATCAATATAGTAAAAATGGCTATCTTGCCAAAAGCAATCTACAGATTCAATGCAATCCCCATCAAAATTCCAACTCAATTCTTCAACGAATTAGAAAGAGCAAGCTGCAAATTCATCTGGAATAACAAAAACCCTAGAATAGCAAAAACTCTTCTCAAGGATAAAAGAACCTCTGGTGGAATCACCATGCCTGACCTAAAGCTGTACTACAGAGCAATTGTGATAAAAACTGCATGGTACTGGTACAGCGACAGACAGGTAGACCAATGGAATAGAATTGAAGACCCAGAAATGAACCCACACACCTATGGTCACTTGATCTTTGACAAGGAGCTAAAACCATCCAGTGGAAAAAAGACAGCATTTTCAACAAATGGTGCTGGCACAACTGGTGGTTATCATGTAGAAGAATGCGAATTGAAACATGAGTCTTATTGAGAGCATATCAACAAACACTTTCTGCTAAAAATGTGGATTTACTTTAAGAAAATAACAGTCAGAGCCTGTATTAGGAAGGCAGGTGAGGTGCTTACTATGCAGGTACGAGGATCTGAGTTTGCATCCCCAACTTTATTTTCCAGGTCATCTTAGTTAGTTATTGAAGAATATAATCATATGCTATTTGCCTGGGTTTTTTTTCCTTCTCTTTATCATAAAAGTTCTGTCCATCACCTGATTCAGGCAGAAATCCTTTTCTCATGTGTTGCCTTGACAAACTTTGCAGAAGGTTAAACCAAGGAATACCTGTTACCAGTTAACAGTCACATACACCTCATCTGTTATGTTTTATTCTGCCTGCAGACACCACTGATGTTTTGTACATCACTTGATTTTAGATGTAATAAGAAACCAGGAGACAAGTTTGTTGGATAGCATTGAAATACTATTATTGCTAATTTTTAAATCATCTGCTGGTTTTTATCTCTGGAAAGCCATTGCCCCCAAATGCCTATGACTTACATTTCAGCAAGAGCAAGCCCCTTTAAAAGATAAGGAAGCAGAGCACTTTGCAGTTACAATTTTATGACTCACCAGGAAGAAAAAGTACTTTAGGAAGGAAGGCAGGAAACACAACCATATCTGTAGTTTTAAATGATTTAATCTTCAGTTTTAAAGATCATCTCAGAAGATATAATATGACATCATTTTAAATATTCAAACCTTTCTTATTTTCACCCAGGATTATTATTTTCTTTTTTTATTAGATATTTTCTTCACTTACATTTCAAACGTTATCCCCTTTCCTAGTTCCCTCTCTGAATGCCCCCTATCCCCTTCCTCTGTCCTGCTCCCCAACCCACCCACTCCCAATTCCTGGCCCTGGCATTCCCCTGTACTGGGGCATATTATCTTGCAACATGCTATAAGCCAACAGTTCACTATAGCATAAAGTTTCTTATATGTAGGTTCCATTTATCTCAGCTGAGGGAGGCTTCTTGGAATTCAACCTCAGTTTTTATGATCACCAGTGTTTCAGCCATTGTTGCAAAATTTTTATTTTTATCCTGAGATACATGTATCAAAAGGAAGACATGAGAGTTAGGAAATGTGAACTTCCTTCTCTGCATGCTTGTAGAGAACAAACTTTCATGGTGCTTGAAATTTGGGAAAAGGGCATGTTTTTGAAATTGTCATGGTTTGAGTATAAACATATGTTGAAATTCACAACAATAAAGTGAAAAATTCTGGAAGAAAAAGGGGGAAGGCAAATTTCACTGACTTTGGTTTCATGGAAGATTTCTTAATATAACAAAAAATCAAAGCATACAAAGAAAAATGCCTTTCTAACACAGTAGCTCAAAACAAAAACAAAAGCAAAAACAAATACAGTGATAGGGCATAGACTGGAAAAGCAAAGCAAATATAAACAAAAGACTTGTGTTTATATTATTCAGGCATTTATAATTTAATGACAAAGATGTGGACATGTGTCTCATGCTAAAGCACACACAAATGGAAAAAGAATGTGTAAAGGGATGCTTGTTATCCCTACTCATGACCCAGATGGAAATGGCCGAGTTACCTCTACACATTCCTCCAAAGTCAAAGTCAAAGGAAGAACCTCAGAATTCAACACTCCTCAGTCAGTGAGGTCATTAGAAATTCCATGCCCCTAGGGTAGGTATGCAAATTTGAACCAGGTTTTGGAGACAAAATGAACTATGAAGTGTTAAACTTAAAATCTCTCCTTATAACCTTCCTATTACTATCTTAGGTATTTATAATGTGCCTAGCCACACAGAGAATTGATGTGCAAGGGTTGGGGGATACCTGGAAGAGGGGCTCTACCTTTTCAAAGGAGAAAGGGGGGTGTATGGAGGGAGGGATTTGAGAAGGAGGTGACTAGGAGTCGTTGGGGAAGTAATTGGAATTTAAAGTAAATTTTAAAAGAGGAAGAAAGAAAAAGAAAGTCTCAGTCCACCTGTCTCTGGCTGGTGACAATTACAATTCATATATCCTTAGAATACAAGATATTATTTTAACAGAAAACTCAGGATTAGGAGACTTTTTAACTTACCAAAGATTCAATGACTTCTTTCCTTCCCCCTTTCCTAATCATGCCAGCAACTGCCCAGGTCAGAAGCAAGAACATGATATTCTCTCTCTCTCTCTCTTTCTCTCTCTCTCTCTCTCTCTCTCTCTCTCTCTCTCTCTCTCTCTTAAGAAATGGAACTCACTTTGTAGACCAGGCTGGCCTCGAATTCAGAAATCTGCCTGCCTCTGCCTGCATTTCAAATGCTATCCTGAAAGTCCCCTATAAACCCCCCCCCCCACCCCCCGCACTGCTCTCCTACCCACTCAGTCCCACTTCTTGGCCCTGGCATTCCCCTGTACTTGGGCATATAAAGTTTGCAAGACCAAGGGGCCTCTCTTCCTAATGATGGCTGACTAGGCCATCTTCTGCTACATATGCAGCTAGAGACACGAGCTCTGGGGGTACTGGTTAGTTCATATTGTTGTTCCACCTATAGGGTTGCAGACCCCTTCAGCTCCTTGGGTACATTCTCTAGCTTCTCCATTGGAGCCCCTGTGTTCCATCCAATAGCTGACTGTGAGCATCCACTTCTGTGTTTGCCAGGCACTGGCATAGCCTCACAAGAAACAGCTATATCAGGGTCCTTTCAGCAAAATCTTGCTGGCGTATGCAATAGTGTCTGCGTGTGTTGGCTGATTATGGGATAGATCCCTGGGTGGGGCAGTCTCTGGATGGTCCATCCTTTCGTCTCAGCTCCAAATATTTTAGGTGCTTCTCAGCCATTCAGTATTCCTCAATTGAGAATTCTTTGTTTAGCTCTGTAGCCCATTTTTAATAGGGTTATTGGTTCTCTAGAGTCTAACTTCTTGAGTTCTTTGTATATATTGGATATTAGCCTTCTATCATATGTAGGGTTGGTAAAGATCTTTTCCCAATCTGTTGGTTGCCCTTTTGTCCTATTTCAGTGTCCTTTACCTTACAGAAGCTTTGCAATTTTATGAGGTCCCATTTGTCTATTCTTGATCTTACAGCATAAGCCAGTGGTGTTCTGTTCAGGAATTTTACCCCTATGCCCATGTGTTCAAGGCTCTTCCCCACTTTCTCCTCCAGAAGTTTCAGTGTATCTGTTTTTTTGTGGGGGTCCTTGATCCACTTGGACTTGAACTCTGTACAAGGAGATAAGAATGGATCCTTTTGCATTCTTCTGCATGCTAACTGCTAGTTGAACCAGCACCATTTGTTGAAAATGCTATCTTTTTTCCACTGGATGATTTTAGCTCCTTTGTCAAAGATCAAGTGACCATAGGTGTGTGGGTTCATTTCTAGTTAGTCATTACGGAAATACAAATCAAAACAACCTTGAGATTTTACCTCACATCAGTCAGAATGGCTAAGATCAAGAACTCAGGTAATAGCAGATGCTGGTGACGATGTGAAGAAATAGGAACACTCCTCCATTGCTGGTGGGATTGCAAGCTGATACAACCATTCTGGAAATCAGTTTGGCAGTTCCTCAGAAAATTGGACATAGTACTACCTCAGGACCCAGCTATACCACTCCTGGGCATATACCCAGAAGATGACTGAACTTGTAATAAGGACACAAGCTCCACTATGTCCATAGCAGCCTTATTTATAATGGCCAGGAGCTGGAATGAACCCAGATGTCCCCCAACAGAGGAATGGATGCTGAAAATGTGGTACATTTACACAATGTAGTACTACTCAGGTATTAAAAAATGATGAGTTCATGAAGTTCTTAGGAAAATAGATGCAACTAGAAAATATCATCCTGAGTGAGGTAACCCAACCACAAAAGAACACACATGGTATGCACTCACTAATAAGTGGATATTAGCCCAGAAGTTCATAATACCTAAGATATAATTCACAGACCACATGAAGCTCAAGAAGGAAGACCACAGTGTGGATACTTCAATCCTTCTTAGAAGGTGGATCAAAACACCCATGGAAGGAGATACAGAAACAAAATTTGGAGCAGAAACTGAAGGAAACGTCATCCAGTGACTGTCCCACCTCAGGATCCATTCCATAGACAGTTACCAAACTCAGAAACTATTGTGGATGCCAACAAGTGCTTGCTGACAGGATCCTGATATAGCTGCCTCCTGAGAGGCTCTGCCAATGCCTGACAAATACAGAGGTGGACTGAGCACAGGGTCCCCAATGTAGGAGCTAGAGAAAGGACCCAAGGAGCTGAAGGGGTTTGCAGCCCCATAGGAGGAACTATAATATGAACCAACCAGTACCCCCAGAGCCCCCAGGGGCCAAACCAGCTACCAAAGAGTACACAAGGAGGGACTCAAGGCTTTAGCCGCATATATAGCAGAGTATGGCCTTGTAGGACATAAATGAGAGAAGAGGCTCTTAGCTTTGTGAAGGCTTGATGCCCCAGTGTAGGAGAATGCCAGGACAGGGAAGCAGGAGTTGGTGGGTTAGTGAGCAGGGGGAGTGGGGAATGAAGTATGGGGGTTTGCAGAGAGGAAATGAGGAAAGGGGATAAAATTTGAAATGTAAATAAAGAAAATATCCAATAAAAATAGTAAACTTACATATATATGTATATTTGTACTCACCCTTCTGGATAATTTTGAGTAAATAACCTCCTGATTGTTGAGACAAAAAAAAAAAAGAGAGAGAAAAACAAGAAATTTCTTTTATATATTGATGACACTTTGGGAGGCCACTACAATTTTAGAAATGTGGGTATGACGGAATGTATAAAATTGCACTATACAATCGTGAGGTCTAATGAGCAAATAGGATGTAACCCTGAATCAAACACCATCTACACATTGTGTCTGGTCCCTTTCATTCCACTGCATCATTCAACTGCATGTCCAAAGTTCCTCTAGAGGTGGCTTACACGGCTGAGAGAGCTCTGCATCTCCATCTGTAGTTGGTATGACATCAGTACACAAACATCTGGGCATCGTTCCATTTCAGGAACACTATCACACATTCTTAAAATAACTAGTAGATGCAAAGCACCCTGGGAAGCACCACAACAACGGGGGGGGGGGTTGTGCTTATTTATACCTTACCTTCGTGTTCACAGGCCTATGCACAGCTCTTTGTGTGAAAGAGCAGGTATGATTGCCATCTGAAATGCCATATGCTTCTTTTAAAATTCTTAACTGTTTTTGAAATTAAAAATATAACTACTTTATTTACCCCCGTCTTTCCCCCATCCAACCTTTCTCATGCTCTCTTTGCTCCCTCTCAAATCCATGGCCTCTTTTTCTTTAGTTGTTAATTTGTTATTGTTATGTGCACACCCATATGCATAAGTATATTAACAACCTGTTGAGTCCCTTTAGTGTGTGTGAGAGTTATATGTATTTGGCATTGGATCCAAGACTACCTAAACAGTGTATCTGATCACCTTCATTCCACTGCAGAATTTAACGTCATTGTCAATTTCTCTGTAGCTAGTATGGATGAGAGAGCCCTGCACATCTATATTTGTAGTTGGTGTGAAGTCTATCAAATTGTAACCTAATTATCAGCCATGAAATCATACACACACACTCACACACACACACATATAACTCACACAAACATATACATATATATGTTTGTACACACACACACACACATATTTGTACTTACTGTATTTATGCATGATTTTATGGCTGACTACTTATTGTTCGATAACCAATAAGTGGCCTTCTCATTCCTGAGGAAGAATAACTTTTCAGCTCTCAAGATTTCTTAGTTCCTATAGCTTTTTGTCTAGGGGTGAGACCTTCTATGATTTCTCCTGTCTATTTTAACATATCTGTTGTTGTCCTTGTTCAGGTCTCATTTCGGTAGCCATATATTGAGGTATTAGGGTTGAACCTTCTCTGTGATTCCTAAGAGACACAATCTTATGGAGGGTTTCCTTGTCCCCTGGATCTTCCCAATCTTTATGCTCACTCTTCTGCGTAGGTGTATATTAACTGGTACTATGTATCCAGTTTCAATGATCAATTTTTCTCTGATTTTTTTTTTTACCACTTGTGATTTTCTGTGAATGGTATACATCGATCACAAGTAGACATTTTCTTTTTCTTTTTGATGAAGAGTGAGAGCTACATGTATCTATGGACATAAATGTAAGTACTTAGAATGCTGTTGGAAGTTAGGCTGATTGAAAAGATTGGTGTGGTGGCAGCATGTTCTCTGCGCTCACTTTCCCTAGATAGTTGGCTGGGTTTATTGTAGTACCAGGCATGATTTGCCTCCTGTTGAGCAGATCTTAAGTTCATTCAGAGAGGTGTTTGTTACTATTATTATATGAATGCCACTAGTGCACTCTTAGGGACATCCTGCCATGCTGCGACTGGTGTGGTTCATAGGTATCACATCTGGATAGGACTATTGGTTGATCCTTTCCCTTGGCAGCTTGCATAATACCTGGTACTCTGAAAACTAGTCCTCAAGTAGGATGCTTTCAGGTCCTGTGAGCAAAGTGCATAGAGACTTTTCTTCAGTTTCTGGGAAGTAATCGAGGGCAACTGCAAAAGACTGTGCTGGGAGTCTCTGGGACTCCCCTGATCAACAACTCAAAAAAGTGCTTAGCATTCTTGGCACTGAAACATTTGTTGCAAATCATGAGGCTCATCTAGGGAACATCACCAGTCCAAGTAGCTTAAAACTCGCTTAAACTCTACATGTATATGGATACACTTTGATGTATCTTATGCAGTTTTAGGTAAATAAAAACATTACCGTTTACATTTGTTTCAAACATCCTTAGTGTAATTTTAACCCCAATCCTTCTATATGACTGCCTTCTCCCCTCCCAAATTATCTCCCTTCCCCTGTCATTTCCATTGCTCCTTTATATAATTTGTATTTTGATGTTTACTATAACACCCCTTCCTTCTGACCATGGTCCCAGAATACATGCAAATATTCCTGTGCTCGTATGTTTGCCTATGATGACTTCTTTTGGCTAACTGCTATGTTGCCCTTTGATTAAGCCACATGATAAATGAGATGTTACCAAAATTATTTTAAATCACTGTGAACTTGGATGTTTGACCTTGATTTGATGACCTTTAGTTACTTAAATGAGGAGCATATCGCTTCATATTAACCATGTGAAAATACCACATAAAGGATATACTCGTTAGAAAGACCAATTCTATGAAGCACAATAGACAAATGGAAATATATTTCTTTTATGCCCATCATGTAATCATAATCTGAGAATACATCTTTTTTAAGAAATATACATTTTAAAGAAACTTATGGGGAGTGATGAACTGCTCAGAAACCTCGTAAGCTTTGCGTTTCTTTTATTTGTAAAATCTCTGCCAAGGTCTTATGAGCCTTAAAATAATAAAACCTAGATAATTCCAAAGGATTTGTATAAATGCAAATGCTATTAAGAGGAAGACTGTAGAATGTATGCCAGGATTAAAATAAATTCCACTGTGTGTTTAATGAGAAGTATTCTTATATCATAGCATTAGCACTATGCCCAATACAGCCAGCCTGGGTTGAAGATCATGGTTGTCACTGAATTTCCATGTGTCACATGCTGATAGAGTTGGCCAAGTTACTTATTGATGGTCTAGATCACTGAGAAGATCAGATATAGCAATAGGATTTGACTCATAATTTGAGGTATCAGATCAATCCCCTTCTTTACACATAAAAGTTGTGAGTGACCCAATTTCAGGAAAGAAGGACTTTACTTTCCAAATTGGCAAAGACAGCATTCAGTGATGTCAGCTTCTCTCACCTGCATCTCCTTAGCTTCTTATCTTTGCTGTGGGCTTTCAAATCGAAAGAGTTAAAAACCACCATTGAAGACTGTGGTGACCAATTAGAAAACTGAAACATCCCATAATAATTATTATCATAAATAGTATGTTATTATAATTATAATACTTGAAGCATCCCCTGTGTTTCTTGTATTCAAAATGGGGAGATAATTGAAGAAGACCTCAAGCAGAAAGATGTATATCTAGCTTACTAAAGTTGGGTAACAAGTCTACTTGGAATTGCCCTAATGATCTTAGATCAGTCGAGAACCTTTGGAATAACCTCTTTGAAGTATATGGCTACTCAGAGATGAGGCAGCTGAACAAGCTATAATGTCTCTAAAAAGGAAGAAATGATTTTTAGTTCAACAACCCTGGTGCTATTTCTCTGGTCTCAGAGCTCCTTAACCTTGCGCAGGTGTAGTTAATATTTGTTTCTCTAAGAGAATTAAAATAACCACATGAATTTATGTGAAACTGTTCTTTTTCACATGGGGAAACAGGAAGCAAATATAATATTGAACCTCACCATTATTTTTTAAGGCAGTCAAATTGTTTTAATCTTTCTTACTTTTATATCATTTGAACTGTGGTCCCTATGAGAAATGCATGTTACCAAGCAAAAGATTTTAATTATTTACGTATTTCACCAGAGAGCCAAATCTAGTCAGTACTGGAAAGGAGATAACGATGACTGGCCATCACATTTGCACATATTCAAAATGATATTTGTGACCACCGATTAGACAGATGCCACTGAATAGTGTTTCCATATGCCAAGTCATTAAAATTACCTAGCTCTAGTGCCAAATCTAAATAGTGTAATCTCTAAGCATCAATTGTCCTAATACAGGTTAACTTCAAAGCTTAAACTCATGGATGTGGCACATGGTTACTTAACATAAATAAAACAATAAAAAATATGGCCAAGTCCCCAAAGCACACTCCTTATTCCACAACCCATTTCTTCAAGCCTCCCATCTTCTAAGTGTCTGTTGGCTGGATTTGCTCTGTGAGCCAGGCAGTGCTGTGGGAGCATCCTCAACATGGAACTGATCTCACTGAAATGCCTCTCACAGTTTGTCTCCATAGGGTTGGGCCCTCTTTGTCCACTCACAAAGTCTATGGACTGAATCCCTGATTCCCACAGAGTGCCCTCAGGTGTAGAGTTCCTTCTTGCAGAACATCATTTTTCAGGCTTTCCTCGTCCCTTACTGTTAGCAGTCCAGTTGGAAGAGGATATTATTAAAGATATATTTGTTTTTTTAATTTATGTATATATGTCTGAGCCTGTGTACGCCACATGTGTTCCGGTGCTTGTGGAAACCAAAGGATCTCCTGAAAAAGGAGTGGAAAGCAGTTGTGAGCTTCATGATGTGGGTACTAGGAACTGAACTCAGGTCCTCTGGAAAAGGAGTAAGTGATCTTAACTGCTGAATCATCTCTTTAGCCCCCGGAGGAAGATATTTTTTGAAAATAAGTAGATGGGGAGTAGTATATTGCTTTTTTAGCCTTCTGACTATTACACTACATACATCTTGTTATGTTCAAACCAAAATGAAGATATTGAGTAGAAATTTGTATGTGTTTAAAAATGTTCTTTGAACCACAACTTTTTTTTTTTTACTTTTTTTATTAGGTATTTTCCTCACTTACATTTGCAATGCTTTCCCCAAAGTCCCCCATACCCTCCCCCCTTCCCCTACCCACCCACTCCCACTTCTTGGCCCTGGCGTTACCCTGTACACATGAAACTCAAGAAGAATGAAGACCCACAACTTTCTGAAGTGAGGCTTTTATTTTCAGGAAGTGATGAATTAGAATTTTTAGGCACAGAGACAGAGATTGGCAAGGAAGTGACACATTCTAGTTACCTCAAAAATTTTGAGGCTAGAACAATGTGTTTGTGCCTGTGAGTGTGTGTATGCATGCATATGTATGTATGTATGTATGTATGTATGTATTATGCATGTATGTATGTGTTGGGATTGGGGGTGTCTGGAGACTAATCTATGTGGAGTAGAAAGCTCTGGGCCAGTGTATCACCAAAATATTGCTTGACTGTCCCACACTGGCCAGCTGTTCACTAATTTATAAAAGCTTAGGCACAATAGCTAGGCCACTTCTAGCTAGCTCTAGCTAGACTAATCCTGTTATGTGGTCTGTTAGTTCTCCTTCAATCTAGGCACCTCCGTGTCACATAGGGGAGTCCCCTACCTCAGGTTCTTCTCCCAGAGTCCCTTCTCAGAACGAAGTCTCCCTTCCTTTCCTGCCCAGCTGTTGGCCATCAGGCCTTTATTAAAACAATCAATGAATGCCTTAGGCAGGTGAGGAAGGAACAAATATACAGGACACACTTTCACAATGTGCATCCCAATACCAGCATGAGTTACAGTGTGGATAGATTGTTTCAAAACAAAGCAAAGATTGGAGAAGAGAAATTTAAAGTGGCTTCCCTCCTTTTTCTTAGAATTGCATAGTTTGATTTGGTATAAATATTTATGTTTTATAGTGTCCTTTATAGTAAGGCAGAGATTTTATTCTTGTTAGGTTTAACTAAAAAGGCTCAACTAGGGCTTCTTTTAGGACCTCTTTCCTCTCTACATAGTGATTAACAAGCAGAACTGTGGTCATGTAGGAGAAAAAAATCTCAAGTTTGGGTATATATAGGTCCAATGTCAGCCATGCTCCTGCTGTTTCTATGCATCCTCCCTCTGGCTCTTTTCTTATCCTTGTAATGAAAGCAAGTCTTTATATCCCCTCTAGATAATGATGTGAGTTTAGTGTGAACACACTCAAAACATGCTTAGTGTACTACACAGCCCATGGGAACTATTCATAAACACTAGGGAGACTTTACATGTTTCTGATGCCATTGGTTAAAAGTATATTTGAAAATAATTCTGTTGAAACTTAGAATTGCTGTTGTAGTCCCTGCTATTCTGACTTAACTACTGAGGGGATATTGTTTCCATCCTTGTGGAGATGGTAGAATATATTGTGACGTTTCCCATTTAGTAAGCTCTTTAAAACAATCTCTTTAATACTGCCACACACATGTCCCTTGGTGTCTGTCACAGAGTACAGTTCAAACTTATCACTCACCAACACCCAGCGATGCTCCGAACAAAGGCATGCTCATAGTTTTGAGGCATAGCCTTAAGGAAAAAAGAGAGCATGAATCAAAGAGGTTCTCATTTTCTTCATTATCACACCGGAGACTTAGAGCAGGTAGTCTGATTAGCTGCTCTAACCTTGGTGATTCTTCAGAGCTGAACTCAGGCCAGCAAGCTTGTATTTGCATTTGTATTCTCACCCATCAGTTCTGGAAGTGTTTATTCCTGTTGCTGCCTGTAAAACTCGAGGCTGGACATTTCCCCTGTGGATAAGGACATGGATTTGTTAGGATTGTCAGAGCCAGACTGATCCTTCTGATTTCATTTTAAAGTTTTACTTGTGTTTGACTCCTGGGTGATCAGAATATATCCTCCTTAAAGGAAAATCATCACCCAGGCTGTTTCCCAAAGATGAATGTTGTGAGATGTGAGAAATGCAGATTCAAAGACTTCTGTCTCTCCACCAGGCTCTGGAGGCTGTCTGATCAAACATTTACATTTGCAACATGGGGAAAGTGAGACTCAGATAGGGAGGAGAGATTGTACAAGTGATAAACTATCCATAGATACCATAGGAAGACACAAATGTTGACTTTCACTCCATCTTAGTTTCTGTTTGAATTAATTCTGTAGTTAATACTGATGTAATTTTTGCCTTTGGTTTTCTTTCTTTTATTAAGAATAGATTATTTTTTCTCATACAACATATTCTAATTACTGTTTACCCTCCTCCAAGTCTTTCCCACCCACTCAAATCCCCATCATTTCTTTCTCTCATTAGAATACAAACAGATGTTCACAAAATAATAATAAAATGAAATCAGAGAAAATAAAAACAAACATACCAGAATAGGGGAAAAAATAAACCAAACAAACAGAAAAAGAAAAAACAAAGAAAAGCACAAGAAGGTACAGGTACTGAGACACACTTTGCATACACAGAAATCCCATAAGAACATCATCAGAAACTATAATTGTATAAGGAAAAGATCTGTAAATTAAAAAAAATGCTGAGAGAAAGCATTATCAGACAAAATGAAAAAAGGAAAAAAAATACTACTGAGTTTGTTTTGTGTTGGCCATCAACTGCTGGGCAAGGGACCTGGTCTTAAAAGTAGTTTGCATATCTAGTGAGGCTCCATTGAAGAAAACTACTTCTTCCTTTGTAAGTGACTATCAATTAGAAATAGCTTTTGGGTTATGGATGGAGGCCTGTGACTACTTTTCATCTCAGCACTGGGACTCTATCTGGATTAGACCTTTGAAGACCCTGTGAATGCTGCCATAGTCTCCATGATTTTATATGTGTTTCAGTCCTCTTCTGTCTAGAAGGCCTTCTGGACTTGATGTCTTCCATCACCACTGGCTCTTGCTATTTTTCTGACTCCTCTTCCTCAGCGTTCCCTGTATACTGAGAGAAGGGACTTGGTGAAGATATCCCATTTAGGACTAAACGTCCCAAAGTTTCTTATTCTCTGCCCATTGTTTAGTTGTGAAGAATGTATTCACTCCCATCTACGGTCAGAGGAAATTACTCCAATGGTGGCTGAGCAGGACTCTCAACAATGACCAGCAGAAAGCCATGTTATTGCTGCATTCCTTTCCCAGAACAGTAGCATTTGGTTTTCCCCTAGGTCTATGGGTTTGTCTAGTTTCATATTCTTGGCCACTTGGGGAATTGTTGGCATGGGTTCCATCTCAAGAAGTGGACCTTAAATCCAATCAGAGTGGTTGGTCACTCCCACAACTTTTGCAATATTGCACCAGCATAATTGCAGGCAGATCACCTTTGTAGCTCAACGGTTGTAGTTGGGTTGTTGTTTACCTTTCTCCTCTGGTAGTGTTCAAAATACTTCCCAGTACAACAGACACTGGTCAGTATGGTTAAAGATTCTAGGTGAAGGCTCCAACTCAAAATTTCTGAGTTCATTGACTTATGTAGCTGTTGTCTTTCAGAATGGGGACTAACCATTAGTTTGTGGAGAACAATAAATTGCCTTCTCAATAGCTTGGGTTGTTTATGGGGGTCCCATGGGGCCCCTTTGGTCAACAACTTCATTAGATATAACCCATTCCCAGCACTGGAGGTTTCAAAGGAGTCTTGGTCCTACTACAGACACACTTGCTCGATCATGTTCATTGGTGCTGTATTCAATAATGATTTTTAAGGTTGAGATGATGGGCAACAAGATGGTTGAACATCAAGGGGCACTTGCTGTACAAGCTAGATGACCTGATTTTTTAAAATTTGTTTTTAATTGACTTTTTAAATTGAAAATATATTTTTCAGACAATAATTCTGATTATGGTTCTCCCTCCCCCAATTTCTTTCTGATCCTACTTACTTCCCCCCACACAACCTTTCCTGCTTTTTCTCATTAGAAGACAACCAGGTATATAAAAACTTAACCAAACAAAGAAACAAACCAGGTATATAAAAATTTAACCAAACAAAGAAACAAACAAGAAACCAAAGAGCCAAAGAAGAAGCACAAGAAACACATATAGTCAGAAAGACACATACAGTGGCCAACACAGAAATTCATAAAAACATAAACTTGAAAAACATAATATATAAAGACCTTTAGGGTAATAAAAAAATATCCAGACAAAGCATTGTAAGACAAAACAAAACAAAACAAAACCCCTCCCAAAATACCATTGACTTTGTTCTGGATTGCTCATCTACTGAGGGGCATGAGGCCTGGTCTATAGAGTGGTTTGCATATATAGTGAGATTCCAATTCAAATAAAAAATTTTTCCTTTGTAAGTAGTTATCTACTGGAGATAGATACTGGGTGAGAGATGAGGCCTTGTGTTCACTTCCACTCTCAGCATTGGGATCTAATCACGCACAGAGTTGTGCAGGCCCTGTGCATGTTGCCACAATCTCTGTTGGATGACTTGAACTTAATTCCAGGTTCTCATGATGAAAGGAGAGAACTGGCTCCAAAAAGTTGACCTTTGATCACTCTACATGTTCTGTGGCATGCATGTACCTACACACACACACACACACACACACACACACACACACAAATGCACATGCATACACAAGTACAAATGCACATGCACACACACATACATACAAACGTACATGAACATACACATGCATAAATATATAAGAAAGAAAAAAACAAAGCTAGGTGAAAAGGGCTTACCAGCAAACCACTTATTTGACAAAAAGGGAAATGGAGGCTCAAGGCATTTCTTCAGTATTTACCTCCCTCATTGATGTCTGCTGACATGGACGCTAATTTATATTCCTTGGCTTCCACCACAGTGCTCTCTCTAATCCACATTGCAGTCCAAACACACCTGTAAAGGGAATTCATTCTCAGTGATGGGTTTTGGATGGTGTTATTGCCCCCATTCTTCCTTGTCTATCTGTGATGTAAGCTACCATGTGCACTAAACACCTGGCTGCAGCCCAGATGACAAAGATGATGACTCCTTTGCCAAGGTGATTCATAGCTCTGCCTTGTGAGAAGACGGGGCTTCTGAGACTCCTTCCATTTACTTTCCAGCCACTTGTTAGTCTTTGTATGTGTGGAAGAGTCAACAGTCACCATTCTGCTGATAGATGGTCTGATTAGTCAAGCTGGAGTCCCTGCTCTCCTTAGGAACGATAAATCCCAGCAAGGCCTGCCCTATTCTCTGCTATGATGCCTGGGAGCTTCCCAATTCACCCTTCAGCAGTAAATCTGGCTCATCATCAAGCTTCCAGCTAGTAATGGAATGGGGCTATAGTAGTGCTAAAGGACTTTCCTTATGAAAAGTACCTTATCACTGCTGTGATTTCACTGTGTACAGCTCACTTGAGCTGAGGAAGGATGTTCGGGTGTGAACACTTGAGAGCCGAGTAATTTTCTTCATACTTTCTGCATTGCACTTTCCTTTCTCTGAGCCCACAGTATCCTCAGAGTTAGCTTAGCGGTTCATGGCATCTGTGTAAGTATGAATACTAGACATGGGCTGACTTGAGTCATAAACTATAATCTGTTGTTAAACTGCAAACACTGTACTTTAACACTTTGTGCGCCATAGCCCTTCATTTGTGAAGTAGCGCCTAAGCTTGGGGTGATTAAATGATGTGATATGTATAAAGGGATGAGTCCTTCATGTATAACACATGGACAGCGGAGAGGACATGGATAAACATGATGATAATAGCCTTTGCACATTTTCTGTTACTATATCTTCTGTAGCTCTTGTGACATCACTCTGTAAAGTCACAACAGTGTCTGATGCTTTCTTTCCTCCTTTGCTGTCCCTTAGCTTTCTAACATATTCCATTAATGAAAGCAAATGCCCTTACTCAGTAGATATGAATTGATGCCAGTAGACTCTAAAAATACTTGGTTTACCCCTAGATCATCAGAGTCTCTTAGGGCACATTCACTTTTATTTAATCATCTAGGAATCAATACTTACTTGCATTCTAAGTATTGCATTAAGTGGTAAGAGTTCAGACTCAAAGGCAAGTTATAAGTCAAGTTCAAGTTCAGTACAATCGGGGGCGTCCCAACAGTGAAGAGGGCAGGGAGGATTTGGGTTAAACAGTGTCTTTTAGACCTAGAAAGACCTCGACAGCCATGAATATCCAGCAGCTATGATTGACCATACAATATCAAGCCAGCCAACCTTTATCATGGATGGGGGAAGGGAGTGTGAGTCTTCAGTCATAGTTGAGCTAATCCTGAAAGTCTATGGTTTTTAGAGGAGGGAAGTTGGTTTGCTTTAGAGGTATTGTTCCTCACAGAATGACCATGCTCTTGAGAATTCTCCCACACCCATGTATATATAGGCATCACTGACTAGACTTAGTGAGTTATATATTTATATATGAGACATAAAAATGGGAGGAAGATGTGAGTGAAAACAGGAGGAATTGGAAGAGAGAATATGGGGTGTATATGATTGAAATTTATTATATACATTTATCAAATAATAAAAATATTGCTTTCAAATATCTGGAAATATAGCTCAGGGGTAGTGTTTGTCTAGCACATATAAGGCCCTAGGTTCCACTCACAGCACCAACTAAGAAACAAAAACCTCTGATATGATGTTGTAAGAACCCAGAGAAGAAAGGTTGGGTAGATGGATAGAGACACTACTTGTAGAAATTTGTTTGGAGGTACAGTCTTATATCTGAGAGTAACCACAGTGAAATGTAAAAGTGACTGTAGGATACAGACAACCTGAGGGTTTGAAGATACATGGCATAAAGAATTCTTGTTTATTTACGTTGAATTTATTTTCAGTGTACGTTTGTATATTTATTTGTGATTGTGTGTGTGTGTGTGTTTGTGTGTCTGTATAAGCCATCCTCAGAACTGCAATATACTTCCTTTAAGCAGGGTCTCTCATTGGTCAGAAACTCACCAATTAGGCTACAGTGGCTTGCCAGCAGGCCCCAGGGGTTCACCTGTCTCCCTGTCTCCAGCTCTGTGATAACAAATGGTCCACCATGATGGGCATTTCTACGTGGGTTCTGGAGAGCAAACTCAAGTCCGTGTATTTACAAGGCAGTCACTATTGATTGACCTCTACAGCCTCACATTTTAAATTCCTTATGGTCAATAATGTTCCATATTAAAGCCCAGCTCTGCTCTTCGACTTTAACAATCACGAGAAAGCTTAAATACATATTGTTTTCCTTGGTTCAAAGGAGTTGAGTGTTCTACCTTACTTTCAAAATTGAAAATATCAAATGATGATTAGTCTTTCAAAGTCAATAAAAAAATCCATTGAAATATCTATTAAAACATCTTCAGAGTTCATTGAAACACTTGTTTAAAATATCTCTCCATAAATATTCCAGGATGTAGGAAAGCAAAGACTCTCCTTAGTGTGTTGGCTTCACTGTACATACACAGGGTCCTAATGCCAAACCCCTTCCCCGACTAAACACCATAAACCAGCAGACAAATTGTGAAAGTAAGCAGTATGACTTCTCTGTTTATCACCATTGGTATTAGTTTTGCCTGAATATTTATTACAGTCAGAAGTGCATACCTCTGCCTTATCATGGATTTCTGGAGGGTGAAATTTCCAGCAATATTTGCATTTTTATAAATTCCTTTGCGGCATAGAGGAGGCTATTTAGATTACAAGTAACAGGTGCGGAGACTAACCAATTTCACCCAAACAGAAGTCATTTATTTGAAAAATATAGAGGCATTTTTTTTTCATAGAATTTAAAAGCGGGAAGTACAAGTAGTTTTCAGAAGTGACTGGGATGAGGATCTGTATCTAACTTTCTATTCCAAAAGGCAGCTCTCCAGAAGGATTTCCCTTGCCTCAGGGTTACAACAGAAAACCCTTCAGGGATTACAAGAGCCTGGATGAGAAATCTAACTGGCAGATCTGTATATGTTCAACCTAGTTCAGGTAGAATGATAGAGGTGGATTCATTTGTTTAAACTTAGCTGCAGAAGGTATGATTAGGGACACATACATGTGGGTTTGGGTGGGTGTACATTCTTATAAAGGATAATTGATGAACCATGCAGATAATCCAGATGTCTTCTATGTAAGTAGATGTTCTACATGCAATTGATAATTTCAAAAGGAAGTTCTCTTAATGATTAATGGAAATGTTTCAACATTAAAGGGCTAGTCAGGCAGGTATAGGGTGGAGGAAAATTCTTAAGGTCAACTTCTTTAACTCACAGTTGAGACTCCAGCTTCTACAAGCCCTCAGTGAGTGCTGTCTTGTAAGACCCAGGGGGTGCTAAGTTCATCCAGGAGCAGAGGTCCTTGACACCAAGTGTTTTCAACAAAAGTGGCTGCCTAGTGAACTTGTTCAGAACCAGATTGGAAATGCCAGCTGCAGACTTTCCAGAAGTCCCCAGTGAAGCCCTTAACAGAGAATATTCTATACCCCTCCTCTCTCTGTCAACTGAAATACCCCCAGAGACATTCCCAACAGGAAAAGTCCTTTTTATTTCACGAAGACAATGCTACAAAAAGAAGTTACAGCAGGGCTGCAACCATGCATGTCACGGCTGACACAAGGGATATAAATGTGGGGGAAGGTAATTCATCCATGGACCACATCCTGAGAAGCAGCCTGGAGAGTCAAACTCATATCATTCTGGTCACTTTTTTCCCCTGCCTTGCTTAACCCTTTTGAGACGCCTCTGCATTTCTGATTAATCTCTTTTGTTCAAAAACTCTTCACAGTGTGCTGTCCTGGATTTTGTTTCTTGGTACTCTTTTTGAATAGAAAAATGCTTTATGTACAAACCCATGCTTCCAACTTTATTGCCACACAACTGCATGTGTTTTCCTCACATTAGACTCAAACCATCTAGTGATTCCTCTCTCGCTCATGCAGGCCCTTTAATACCACTCCATGACATATTTCTTTACTTGACAGTATGATACAGGCTCCTGGAATAAATCACCTGTATTGCTGTACTTTGTATAAATGCAACACCAGCCATGTGACTCTGCATAGCTTCTCCTTTACCTAATGTAAAATGATATTAATATCTGGAATTCCTATTAAGAGGCTGTGTGTAAACCCTGCAGAACATTTCTTGGCATACAGGAAGTTCTCAATAGGTACTAGCTGTTACAGTCATTGCCTGTCTTTGTGAATGGCACAACAGTTACCAGACTTTCAAGCTGCATAGGTATTTTTGACGCCTCTCTCTTCAGCAATTATTCATTGTTACACCATGAAGGAGGACAATGGTAATAATGCTAGGTGGCATTGATCATTGACTCTATGCTAAGCTTTAATTAACACTCAACACTTTACACTTACTTGATTCTCTTCATTTGAATCTCCAATTTTAAGATGAGGAATGTGAAGTTCATAGAGATAAAGTCATTCTGGCATGTGATCAGGAATGCAAAGCTGCAAACAATTAAAGTTCAGATTTGCCTGATGGTGAAACTAACCAAACTGCTATAAGATTCTCTAGCCAAGGTCATTGAATTTGTAGTTCTTTAAAGAATCGGTTTACTCTGTCCTCCCACCCCAAAGCTCCTAAATCATCTCCTATATGTGCTCTCAGTATTTAGCTTTTCCTTCTATAACCCATTCTCTGAACACCTCAAACAATCAGAAAGCCAAAAACTTACAATTTTTTTGCCCTTTTTGAAAGACATTGGTTCTTCACAAGCAATATACCCAACTTTGGCTCCAATTTTACCATGATGCTATTTATTCTTCTCATGTCTACATTTCTAATCACATCTATTACCGTGCCAACTATTGAACTTGTTTAAGTTGCTGGTCCTGCCAGGCAATGGTAGCACACACCTTTAATCCCAGGACTTAGGAGGCAGAGGCAGGCAGATTTCAGAGTTCGAGGCCAGCATGATTTTCAGAGTGAGTTCCAGGACAGCCAGAGCTACACAGAGAAACTCTGTCTCAAAAAAACCAAATAGAAAAAAAAAAAAAAACCCAAGTTGCTTTCAGACCTGCTCAAATATTCTTTATATTTCCCATTTTCATAATTTCAGTGTCTATTTTCTCTCCATTTTTGCAGCACTATATCACTAATCATTTTAAATTATATACATATGTAGTATATATAATACTATATATATATACTCACTCTCCCCTATTTCCCTCTATCACAGACTGAATTATTGGAGGGCAAATAGCATTTCTTAATTGTTTGTGATCCTGGATGTGATCTGGATATTCCGCCTCTGTGGTGGTCAGAATGACGCTGATCCCACATGCTCATTGAATGTGAAGACTTTGTCTGTGGATGGTGCTTGTTGTTTAGGAAGATTATGGGAATTTTAGGACATGGAAACTTATTAAGGTACTATGTCATGGGCCTTAGAGATTTTTAGCCCTGCCCAATTTCTTAGCCCAGCCCCATTTCCACTTGACTGTCTTTCCTGGTGCACTAAAGAAGTGCCATCATCCATCTTTCAGCTCTGACTGCCTGCTGCCTGCCCCCGCCCCCCCCCCCCCCACCCATGCCTCATACTCAGCTCTAACCCTCTAGAAGCATAAGGCAGAACAAAGTCTTCCATACGTTGCTTTGGTCATGGTACCTTACCATAGCAACAAAAAGTAACAAATACAGTCAACATAAATATTAAATGTGTTCAGAAATAAGAAATGAACACACATGCTTATATAACCTCCTATGGTCGTTTTTAAAAGGAAAACATTTCCCTTTTCACTTATGTTCTTATAGAGTTAGATACTTTTGGTTACATGAACTTCTTGAGGGCCTGCACTCCTGTCCCAAGAGCCAATGATTCTGTAAAGAAGTTTGTAGCTGCCCCTGAAAGCTTTATCACTCTCTAGAGAGGTAAAAGTTCTTTTTAAGTTTTTTGCTGTATAGAAGATTCAGGAGGTGGTAATTAAAGTGATTAACAAGAGAATCCTGATGTTTAAGTAAGCTGCCTACCAGTTATTCATTAGCGGTCTGTACCTCCTAGATAGCAGACTCATTAATTTGAACACATTTCATTATATCTTGGATCTCATTTTCAAAGAATACAGCAAGTCAGAGAGGCTTTCGGAAGGAAGGGAGGGTGGAGGATTACTGGGAGAGTGGTCAGGCGCCTGCTCTCTTCTAGCTCCTGTAGCCCCAAGTGCACTGCATCCCATTCAGCCTGCTGAGCAAAGCTGTGCCACAGTTCCTCTTCAGGGGAAGTCTGGTGTGAACTGTGTGTCCCTGTGCTGTTTCTCAGCCAACTGGACCTCAGCTTTTCAACTAACAATAAAAGGACTGGGCTGGACCTGTAAAGAAAGCTGGAAGGAAACTGCTTTTGTCTCTCAGAGGCATAAACTAAGAAAGATTGAGACAAGGGCCACCAAGGTGGCCCTGTAGACTAAGGGATTTTCCAGCCTAGCTAATAACCTGAGTTCAATTCTCGGAACCCACTTAGGAGAGGAATTGAACGGAGTCTATGTAGACTGAGGCACGCCACTCCTTCATCCACATAATAAATAAATGAATGAATAAATAAATACATTTTTTTTAAAAAAAACTGAAGGAAATACTGACATAAGAAGGCAGCAGAGTAGGAGCAAATGCTGGTGTTCATGGGCTGTAGCTTCATCTTTTAGGGACCACCTGTGTCAGAATTAATCTTAATTCAGATTAAAATGCAGATTCTACAGCTAATCGTCAGATTTCAGACAAGCAGGTGATGAAGACCCATGATAAATGCACTCAGTAATCGTGACCTTATAGCCACTTGATGAACCATGTGCAACCTGAGGGTCCCAGAGAGCCAGCATCATGGACAAAGCAGAATCCTCATGAAGGCAGGAACTTGTGAAATGAAGTTTATGATGTATGTTTCTTGGATACAGTAAACCCATTATACCTGTACTTATAGTTACAAGAAATTTCTCAGGACGATATAAAAGAGCCCACCAAGTATCAAAGAAGGGAAGAGAACCAGGACTAAGTAATATGAAGGCCATGGGGGTGCTATAAAGTGGCAGAAGTGTCAAGGGACCCAGGGCCTTAGTAGAACTACTTCACAGTTGATAGCTCTGACCCCTGATCTGTCTCCCACATCAGCACTAATCAGTTCAAGACTATTCAGCTGAATGTTGGGACAGAAGAAGCTGTATGGCTTACAGCACATGCTGCCACAAGAAGGTCGCACAACAGGCTCAATGTGTTTGCCTGCCATTCATGAAGGGAATTCCCTAGAGATGGTTGAGTGCCACAGAAGCAGGACAAAAGGATGCTAAATATCTTCTGAACCAAAATATCCCATAGCCAAGGCGAGAGACATGGCTCAGGTTGAGAAAACTCGCTGCTCTTCCAAAACACACAGGTTTGGTTCCCAATACCCACACTGCAACTTACAGCAGCTGTCCATAACTCTAGTTTCAGGGGCATCAAGCACACTCTTCTGGACTTTGGTCATTAGGCACACGCACACAGTAGACATACACACAGGTAAACTTCTTAACCATGTTAAAAATATTAGAAATTTAAAGAGATGATCTAAAATTTGACATCTTTATGTAAATTCTTGTGAATTCTTAATTGCTGGCAATGAACTTGATTAAGAATGAGACTATGTTGGTCAAATAATACATATCTACAGTTTGTATTATAAACCCTCTTTAAAAGAAGCACTAGTGTATTAGATAGAAAAATGTCAAAATCCTAGCCTTCCCCATGTTGAGATATATGGTGTTGACATCAGATTAAAGCCTAAGTTCACCAAAGCTGGCTGGACAGATGGAAGAAACTGATATTGTCTAAGTCCATGTACCCTATCATGATCACTACCCCTGGAAGGCCAGGCGACATATAAAATGTATACGTGAGCTTCATTGGACAATCACTGCTCAGACAATGTGCCACATGAATATTATTATTATTATTATTATTATTATTATTATTATTATTATTTTCAGCATTAAGATTGATGCTTCAGAAAGCCCAGTCCCTTTCCAGAAAACAGTCTGTTGGAAATTTCTAAGTTGTAATAGGTACTGTCTGATTGAATTCTTTTCCTTCTAATATGTTTCTTAACTGGCTTATAGTAAAGGTTTCTCTTTTATTTTTAAATGTGACTTCTTAGTGGATTGAATGCAGTTCTCTGAATAACTGGATGGAGAGGCAGTAGCCGAAAGTTCTCTTTAATGGGTCTTTTGTTTGAAATTGAAATATTTGAACATAAGACTCCACAGATACAGATTCATGAAATAACAATAGTACAGGCCTGGCAACCATTCACTGGCCTCTCCATGCCTTTGCTATCTCCCTGGTTAGTAAATGAAACCTTGCATTTCAATAAATACATTTGGGCCTAATTTCTGTCTTTTCATGCTGTGAGAGAGCTGTCAAATTTGAAGTGTAATGACTGTATGAATTCTTATAATGGCACCCAAAATAACTGAGAAAGAGATTTGAATGTAATCTAAGTAAGCTCCCTGTGGGGTTTAGACCCACTTAGAGTACCCGCTAGGGTTTTATACAACAGAGCGAGCACACATGGCTAAGAAAGTGAGAGTGAAGTGCTATCACAGGGAGGGCTAGGCTAAGCAGAGCCTCTAAGAGCCTGGGGTGGGGGAGATGGGGAGGGATAGGCAAAATGGAGCCTCTAGGATTCTGGGGTGGGGGTAGAGATGGGGAGGGATAGGCAAAGTGGAGCATCTAGGAGCCCAGATTGAGGCTTGACATTATTTTAGTCAGAATTTTTCCCTGACAGAATTGATCAGCCAAGTTCCTGGGTTAAACAGCTGAGAGCCTAAATGCCTCTTCTATCTCACAAATGGATTGACTTGTCTGAAAAGATGACCACATATCATGAATATTCCCAAGTGAATTAATTTTCCAGCATTCTACTCCACTTACCCCTGTGAAATAAAAATACATTCCATATGTAATTTGTACACATATACTAATATTTAATATTTCTTTGTGTGTGTGTGTGTGTGTGTGTGTGTGTGTGTATGTGTGTGTGTATTTGGGCAAGGACATGTGACTCCAGTTGCCCATGGATGCTAGAAAAGAATCCTAGAGACAGAGTTACAGGAGGTTGTGAGTCACCCAACACTGTGGTCATTTAAACAAAAACAAACAAAAAGAGCAGCAAGCCTTCTTGGAGTTAGAACCATGTTTCTATCCCAGACTCTATGTTTTCACATCCATAGTAGACTCTCAGTCTTTTCCACAACTGGGTATCCTCTTTAAGTCAGAAGAAGATGCTGGGATGGATAAAGAATCTGTTTTACTTCCAGCTCTGTAAATCAGAGAGGAGAATGAACTTTACCTTCTTGGAGTTCTGAACCTTACAACACAGTTCATGTTTGAGCGGTCAGAGGGTGAGCTATTCTCTGCAGCCTATACTCCTTTAAATCTCAGGATTGTACAGAGATGCCTTGAGGATCACTGCGGAGTTTGTCATGTCATGTAGCAGATCATTTTCCATACTTAGCACACAAGTTGTGTTTGAAAAATGATGGCAACGCTAAGAGTTGAAAGTCGGTGACTTCGACAGTCTGTAAGGATTTGCTCTGGGTTCAGCATTTGGTCATATACATAAGTTTTTGCTTCATTACAAAAAAAAAATCAAAACTACATACTGGTTGGTATTCAGGTACGGATTGTAGCAAGTATACAGAGTACTGTTTGGTGTGTTTCCCAGGAAAAGACCAGAGATGAACATAAATTTTATGGCAAAGATGATCACATCTGCTTGAATCTCACAGAGTTGCTGGCATCTAGTATACAATTCAAGAAATATCAGCCCATAGATTCTAAATGTGTGAGTGAGGAAGCAAATGAAAGGATGTGTGAGCTCCATCCCAGTGGCTTTGGTTTGGTCTCTGAGATTCAATTCTGATAACTTTCTCAGCAAAACTTTCTATCTTTGCTTCCTTCCTAGTTGGTTACTTCTAAGAAATTTGTTCTAGGGATGGTTTCAAGCAGTTACTTTGATTAAATTGCCCCCACTGTCCCAGGTAAAGTATGAGAAAACGTTAGAAGAAGACAAAGTATAGGTTGGGAAATGCTTTTCTTTAATGGGGAATGTGGAAGCAATATTTTGGGCTGATTTCTTATATAGTGCTTTATTTGTTTATTAATTTATTTTTTACCCAACAGATTTGTTCTTAATACTGTGTCCCATGCTGAGAGACAGAAAGTGCATATTCATTTAGATGAGCTCCACACACAGAAAGATAGTTACACCAATATAGAATGAATAAGTCCTCTGAGAAAAGTAGAATGTATTCAGCCATAGTAGAGGGTTGCCATTAAAGGCAGTTAATGATGATAAAATAATTCAGGCCTTTCTGATAGGCAGTTTAAAGTTAGTATGATCTGGTATGATATAAACATTATTTTTCTTTATTTTCATCTGGTCACTTCCTCTGAACTTGCTTCACAGACAGAGTAATGTCCTGGATGATAAGAGAAGGAAGAGTTCTTTTTCTTCTTTGGGGAGGTCCATGACTCCTGCATTCTTCTCTCCCTTCAATGAGTGGTTAACAGACTTCCCAAAATATGGGAGAAAACAGGAAGCCAGTGTCCACATGTGTACCCTCTTAAATGAGACCCAAACCAGGAAGGAAGAGAAAGGTTACTAATGGCTACTGAGTGGAGCGCTGCATGGATATGTCTACTTGATTCACTCAAGAGGGTCTAGAAAGGACTTGCTGGAGCTTAACTGAAGGAACATGGGAACATTCTAGAGAAGCTCACAAGGCTGTATGGATGGAAAGCACTGCATACTTGAAGAAGCTAAGATTAAGTTGGGTGACTTTGGGGAGTCGAACATTAAATAGAACTGTAGACCACCTGCTATGCTGATGACATTTTATCACTTTGTGATCATAGCATCAGGTAAAAACCTTGTTCTACAGGTGACTCCAAAACTTCCAGAAAGACAAAATACACCACAGTGATACCTCCCACCATGTGAGAAGTTACTTTTGATGGGGTATGAATGATAGATTCATTAAATAATGAATCTATGTAACTATGTGGAATCTGCAAACAATCTCTGTGCCACAGGTAATTCTATTTTAACTAGTCAGTGTATCTTAGCATTAATCCCAGGGCTTTGAGAATGTTAACTAACATAAAAAAGCATTGTTTCAGAAAGCCTCTATTTTTAGAAATGTTATTAGCAGAAGCATCGCTCTAACCTTTTCCTTGTTCTCTCTGTGGCATGCACATTAATTAACACTTCCACCCTACAAGAATGTGTTTCTTCCCATGTGCCGGCGGTGGTATTTCAGAAACTTGCTGTAGATTAGAAACCACCAGAAGAATAAATCTGAGTGATTAAAAAAAGTGTACTTCGCTGCATGTGATTTCCTGTCTAGGCATGCCCCCTCAGATCACAATTAGTTAGAACTCATGATATACTTTAAAATGAAAGTCAGTGAAGTGGAAATTTATCTTTGATAAGTGATTTGTCAACTTTTAAAAATCCTGTTTTAAGAAAGTTCATATGAATGAAGAAAGAACAATTACCTAATGCATTATAATTAATTTGTAAAGATCCTATGTTGGTTTGTATAAGAATGGCCTCTGTAGATTTACATATTTGAATGCCTAGTCACTAGTGAGTAGAACTGTTTGAAAGGATTAGAAGGATTTCTGTCCTTGATGGAGGAAGTATGTCACTGTGAGGTGGAATTTGAGGTTTCAAATGCCCAAAGCATGTACCTAGTCCTTCTATCTGCCTACAAATAAGAATGCATATCTAAGTTACTGTTCCAGGTGTTGCCTGCATGCTGCTATGCTCCCAACCATGATAGTGGACTAGCCCTCTTCTGAAACTGTATGCAAGCCTGAAATTAAATGCTTTCTCTTATAAGAGTTGCCTTGGTCATGGTGTCACATTACAGCAATAAACAAGGACTAATACAGACTCTAAAAAGAAAATAAAAATAGCACAGTTTACCTTCTTACTGTGGTTCTATATAAAATATATGGTTAATATTTTACTACTTTAGGTTGACTTTACTTTTCTCCTTAAAAACTAATACGTACAAGTATGGAAGGAAGAACTCAGAGAAACCCTCCTTCTCAGTGCTAAACTATTATTGATGAGATTCAGTGGAATTGGGTAGGCTTTCAGTCATTTCTTCCCATTATGTTCCCACTGGTGACTACAGTAGGCTCCCATTGATCGTCCTAATCTCATAGTTACACAGATAGTCCTAGTTAAATGAAATGAGTCCCAACAAACCCAAAATTCAAACCAACGTAGGATCTTTACAAATTAATTATAATTTATCAGGTAATTGTTCTTTCTACATTCCATATGAACTTTCTTAAAACAGGATTTTAAAAAGTTGACAAATCACTTATCAATCCCTAATCTTACAAAGGGACAAGCAAATGGAGAAGGGGTTATTGATAGAGGTAGAATGAATATAAGAGAAGGTAGGTGGGAGAATGACCAGAATTCACCCTGCACATGTATCAGCTTGTCTATAAAATTGTCAAAAAAGTAACCTAATTTTAAAATATCATGGCCTTCTTTGATAAAGATAAATTTATTTTCCCAAGTACTTACTACACAAAGAAATGAGAATTTTTCAAAGAGATAATCATTGATTTGAGCTACAGTTTCAGCTCACATGGAAATTCTTATAAAATTACATAAGATATAAATGAAAACAGTTTTTTGTGTTTTTTAATTTTGTTTTTCTTTTCAATTTGGAAACTAGTTTGACATCTCCTTTTAAAATGCTGGCTTAAAAAGAACACCCTACAATAGAAGGCTATGTTACCAATTGAATCCCAAATGCCCCGCACCTGAAAAACATATGCAGAAGGTTTGGCACTCAAATGTGGGCAGTGCTGTGAAGTGGTAGATGCTTCAGGAGGTAGAGCTTAGCTGCAGGAATAGATCACTGGAGACATGACCTTCCCTAGAGTCTTGGTCTCCTCCTTTCTCTCTCTCCTCCTGGCTGTCATGATGTGAGCAGCTGATGTACAGTCTTGCTACAGGTCTTAGGCAGTAGAGCCATGTCAATAACTGTAGACCTAGAACCCTCAAACTGTGAGCCAATATCAACCTTCCCTCTGAGCAGCTGTTTACCTCAGGTGTTTTGTCGTAGTGGTAGAAAGCTGATGGATGCATGTTAGCAATAAAGAAACAAAATTATCATGCTTCCTCTCATGTCATACACATTATTTTTGTCAAGTTTTCTTTTAATAAATATTTGAGACTGTCCTCAAAAGAATTTTAATTCAAAGCATAGAGATAAGACTTAATGAAGTATAATGGGCATTAAAGAAACTTAATATAATAGGTTGAAAAATTAAATGAGTTTGAAAAATATATATATTTATATAAATGAATCATGCAGGGAGACCACACTTTGAATATTCCCAACGACTTTCTCATTCCAGGCTTTGAGCATGCAAGGAAGTCTGAAAATGGGGGTCTCTATGAGGAGAATGACTTTATTTCTATTTTTTTATGATTTGACTTAAAGCTCAAGGAGATGGGTTTTTCAGAAACATAAATGACATGTTCCTACAATTACTGGTTTTCCCAGAAGGTGCAGGTTTCCTTGGTAACCTTGCTGTGAGTCATTCTCCCTTGGCCCTTGGAGCTTTTTGATTGACTAGAGCTTCCCACAACAATGTACTGTAGTCTCCTTTGCAGAGTCTCTTATACTTAGAATATCAGTACTAGAGAAGCAGAAGCAAGAGAATTGTCAGGAGTTCAAGGTTAGCATGGTTTGCATACTAAACTTAAAGCCAGTAATCTGAGACCTTGTTTCTAAGAAAAGGTTAAGTGGAATTTGGCACATTTCCAGTGTTGTATAGTTAATTCCTAAAACCTCCATCTTACAAGCATTACTTTAATTTGTCTATATCTTCTTTTAAAGATATACAATGAAAAATTTTAAGGTAATAACTTCTTTGTAAATGATTATATAAGTGATGTGGGTCTCATTCTGGGTTTGTCTGCTGCCTTGCTTGATTGAGGTTCTGTGGTGTCTTCTTGGATTTGCTTTTTGGAGCCAGAGTCTCTCTATGTAGCCTTTGTCTTAACAACATCAAAGAAAGCATCATACCCGAGTGTTCATAGGAATATGGTCCAATGTTGTCCTGAATCCGAAGCAATCTCAGTATACACCGACATAACGTCAAAAATCAATGTAGTGTGACCAGGTAGCATAATTTATCCAGTTAGAAAGAGACAAGAAATATTGCAACCGTCTATAACATGGATGGATTTTCGAAAGCATAATGCTAAGTTTTCTAAAACCAGGTAGAAAAGAAGCCATATATCCCATTTTATTTACATGAAATATCCATAGTAGACAACCTGATTGGAATGGAAAGCAGATGGCTAATAACCAGCATCTAAAAAGAGAGACAAAAGGATATAGCAAGCTGCTAATGCAAGCAGCAGTTCAGTGAGAGATTACAATTTCTGACCTTTGGAAAAAAATGCTTCATATAAAGCACCGTGATCATTTTCCACTTCCTCACTATGGAACTGTCAATCATAAGTGGCATTAGACAACTAAGCTTGCTTAGAAAAACAACTGAGATCTGCGTAGCCCTTACATCCTTGTTAGACTCTAGGCTGCTCATCCACCCCACAGGCAGTGGCCACTCTTAATTCCTGTCACTGTGAAGTTTGAAGCTGTCTCCTCACAAACCAATGAGCTAACATTATCATGTAACTGAATCTTCTTACTTCACTCTGGCAGTTTCTCAAGATCCTTGCAGACTTGTTATCATACTAGGACCCCAGGGCTAAGTATCAGGTGCATGGAGTGTTCATGAAAATATACAGAGGTAGCCACTTGTTAACACCTTATAAATGTTATTTCAGTTTGTAGCAACAACTGTGTGGAAAAATTTCTGATCTCCTCCTTCAGATGGAGACATGGAGGGTCTAGATGTTTGCTTGACATGTAAAAATGAGGTCATGGGTTCTTTCCATAGTATTCTACATGGTGTACCAGTTGAGAGACACTTTACAAATCCTGGGTCCATGTTACTTCTGAATTCATTTTACTAAGCACCAGGCCCCATGGTGTAACATACTAGTTAGACTGGATACTTTGACAGTCCTTGTCTCTTTTATTAAGTGGCAATTCTTCATTTGCAATTTTAAAAAGCACAGTGCACATGCAACCACTGTGAATGTTGGGTGGAGGTGTGTGGAATGAGGGAGGGATAGATGAATGATTTCCTTTATGTGTGTGTTGTCTTTATTTCATTTTGTTTCTGTGACCCAGCTTTTTCTTATGTAACCCTTGCTAGCCTCAAACTAGCAATCCCCCCCCCCTGCCTATCCCTGAAAGTGCTGGGAATATAGGAATAGAACCATCTCCCCTATTTTTTATATGTATCACGATCTTACTGATAAAGTACTCATAGCTTCTTGATTTGTAAAGAATACTGGTAGATGATCTTATGGTTTATAGTATTGATCAGCTTAAGTCTAACATGTGTTGATATCAGGCTCAAGGAAGGTCAGTGTTATGGGTAAGTGTGATTCTCCTATAAGAGATTCCAGCAGGTCCCTTGCTGATCCCATAAAAGAAACAAAGTATATCTTCCTTGTCTTTTAGCTAAAAGGATGTCCAGCTTTGGTCTGTGAATCATCAAGCCCCAGCAATGCTCAGAGCTATTTTATCCCAATAACCCCTTTTTTAAAACTACCTTGCTTGGTAAACACTGAGTATATAGTGTGCATTTCCAAGGGAATCTGCCTTAATGCTTTGAGATAAGTGAGTTCCCAATGGAATGTACTGTAAGCATTGCTATAAATAACTCCCATTTTCTCTTTATTCATTTCTAACTCCACACCTTTCTGCAGAGAGCATGATCTTCGTGTTGAGGGCAACTTTTATGTAGTGGCTGTCAACACGGCACCAGAATGCCACTTCTCAGATAGCATCATTTGAAAGCTATGATTATGAGAACTAAAGTAAAGATTATAAGATATTTAAACTAGAATGAATAAGTAATGGATTTTTTTGCAAGGATGACTCTTAGAGCCTGCATAAGCACATTGGCTTCTGAAATTCACTGTCCAACACCTGTGCTCTCTCTAGATTGTTAAAGTGGGACGCACTGGAATTTGTCCCTTATTTTCCACAGTTGACTATCAATGGAACAGGTAGTACTTTTACTCTCATTTGGTGGATACCTAGGATTCTCAAAAGGGAATGAAAAAATGAAAGCAGAACATTTACAAATTTGAACAATTCTAGGGATTTTTAAAAATCAAATAAAGATAAAAACCTGTAGGTTACAGATTATTCTTGAAGAATACTTATTGTTGAGATTAAAGTATGGCAAAGGGGATCCAGGAAGAGATGATAGCATTATTCTAGCAGGGCAATGATAAGAGCCATGGTTTTCATTTTTTCTTTTACTTTTCTTTCTTTCTTTCTGCCCCCAACTGGAAAATATTCAGCTGTTCTTGAAAAAAGGCAGGGTTATCATATTACAAGTCAATATTTGAAGAATTTGTTCTCTAAAAGATGCAGTTATATTGTAATCAGTCCAGCAGAAACGCATATACTCTAAGGATACACTTGTGTTTCTCAGTAAGACTATCAGATTATTGGAATGGGCCCACAGAAATGGGGATTGCACACCAAAATCTCCTGCTGGGGAAAGGAAAGGGTGCCAGAGGTGGTGATGGTTCCAGTGGTGGTGGTGGGGGGGAGCTAACTCCTGGATAAGAAACTTCACATAGTTCTAACACTTGTTAGACCACTTTACAAGAACAGACGGAAGTCTAGACAATGACAGGTCAACTGTGGACATCTTGTCCAGAAAAGTTTGGATGTGCATCTATGACTCTCTATTTAAAATTGAATCTCACTTCAATACCGTTTAGATGGACTATGGAGGAGGAACGGATCTCTTTGTCTTTCTCCCCAATGTGGCAACATCAAATACGTAGACTTTTTTGACTCTGTACTGTTACTTTTACTGTTGTTTGGCTGAACTTGGTTTCTGAGGGTATTTGCTGTGAGTCCAAGTTTGGTAAAACTTGTGGTGAGGAGATACATGGTGAAGATGCAGCCTAATTACCTGTGCATCCTGACCTACTTTCTCTATTCTGCCATTTTAATATTTTGGTCATTACTAATATGTCACTACAACAGCCATTCTCAGGTCAGGGTATCTGGTTTCATAGTGTAGAGTGCTTACCTAGAATGCACAACCCCCTGGGTTCGATTCCTAGCACTTCAGAATCAGAACAAAATTGCTCTACTCCATTGGGAAAGTGTTTCATTTTGTTTTGTTTTAATGAGCTACTGAGAGGAAAATACAAAAGACTACATTCTTCTCTTGTTTAAAATAATACAATTGGAAGGTTCTAGTGACAGACTTTAGAAGGAATCAGTATGAGAAATTGAGCCACGGTAAATTTGAAGACAAACAGAATTGGGGCAGAAAAAAAATCCAGTATTGGCTTGTGGTCCCATGAAGATCATTAAATTCTCCCAGCACAGGGACTTCTAGCCAAGGTAGTAGCTTGGTGGCTGCACAACATGCCAATTTTGATAGGAAAAAAATCTACATAGGGCCAAGAGAAATTACAAGAGTGGGCAAATAGATTCTAATGAGTCAGTGCAGGAGACCCTAGGTTATACATCTCCATATGAGATTGTTTTTTTCTGCCTGTAAAAAATAAAATCAAGGAAAAAATGGCTAGCAATTTGTCACTTCTTAGTAATAGAAGAAAGGATGCTTCATGCAAGGGATTATTCCTAGTGTTAGATGAGTCCATGGTCGCAGGGGAGAAAGCCCTCAACCCTGTGGTTCATTTGCATTCCATGACTTAAACCTAGTTGATAACTTTGTGGCATAAATATTGGGGCTTTGTGGCTCTGGAAGTGGGACTGTATATTACGAATGGTGAGATGGTGGGGGTGGGTGTCTAGGGCTTGTAGTCATATTCACTGACTTATTGCCTCCAGCTTCAGAGTACAGTGATGCCCATTTCAACCAGGAGCTAGATGAATGCCAGGACAATGCTAATGCATTACACACCATTACCTGTACAAGCACAAACATGATGTGGCCATTTTTTAGAAAAACCAAGGCCTAGTACTCTATGAAATGTTGCATACATAGATTCTCACCATGTCTAAAGTCTTGAATTTTGGTCATCTCTGAATATCCTGTATCATAAATGAACTGTGGGTTGTCTTCTATGGCTCCGTTTTTTATATTTTATTTTTCATGTTTATGGATGTGGGAAGGTGGCAGATACAATGTAAATATATTATATACATTTATAAAATTATCAAAGAGGAAATAAAAAGAGAGACAATTGAAGCGATGAAAGAAGAGAAGAAAGTTCTAAAATATTTTCCATATTTCTTGTCTAAGTAATTCAGATTTTATCTCTTGTTTTTAATTTCATGATCCTCTGTCTTCAGCTGACCTTTAATTTCTGATTATTGAGTTTGATTTTGTTTGTTCTACATTGCAGCTGCTTCATACTTAATTTTGTAAGGTATGCTTTTTATAATGTTGTATAGTTCCCTAGAGCTTTCATTTGGATAATCTGTATGATTCCCAGAGGGTCTGAATATAGTCATGGCTATTACTATCTCACTAAATATAGACTAGGTATCTAAGAAATACTTGTGTGAAATATTTGAAGTTGACTTTCAAAGAATTGAAAGAGATTATCCTCACTTATAAGAGTATATCATATGTATATCTTCTCAGGATTTTTTTTTAAATCGGGAACTGTGTTAATAGCTTCAGGATACTATTACTAGTTCTTGAGCAGAGGTCAATGGAATGACTTCAGTTCCTTCTCTGTGGTTTCACAAGTGGTCTCTGTACTTAGTCAGTTCACAATTAGTCATGCATTCCCTTGCAACATCTTTTCCAGTGAGGCTTGGGTATACCTGAGAGGCTTCTCCATCAGCTACAGTCACCTTGCAGTAGCCACTGTGTTCTACTATTGTGTCTCCTGCCCTAGTTTTAACAGCCCATTTAGGAATCCACTCATGCTTCACCTCTGCTGATGCACATATGGGAAGGCACGCACTGTTACTGCAGTGTTGACCTCAGATATCTGAGAGCTTTTTGTCCTTGTTGCATCACGGTTGGATCAGAGCATTTTGAAAAAAAAGGGGGGGGGGAGGGGGTATCCTTTGCACTTCAACCAGTGTCAACTTTTGTCATCTGTGTACTCTGCGCTTCACAGGGTCGCTTATGACAGTGGCTCTTTCTGCTTCCATCTATAGCCTTCTCTCCAGAGACAGAGCAATATAGAGAGCTTAAATGCCATTTCCATTGTCGACCCCCTCTCTGGTTTATAGATTGCATGCAATACTGTAATCTTTCCACATACCTTTCCTCTCCATGTGTTAGACTTATATAGTGCCATATTTAGTTTCAGCTCTGAGGGAACCACTGGATCTCTATTTTCCAGGATGTCTATGTTAATATGTCAATTGAAGACTTCAGGAGATTAGCATATCAGACAGGTGACAAAGTGCCATATCTGGGTGAAGCCCCAGGCATGCTCAGGACTCTTGTCTCTACTGAGTGAACTGTAGGGTCAAGACGGGAGAGTCTAGAAGCATAAGCAAGGCCCACACACGAGCACGTACTGCTAGTGTGTACTAGTGTTCCTCTGCGTATGCTTCACTTAGAAACCTTTCCTGTGCTGGCAGGAGAGATTAAATAGCAACATGAAAACTGATCTTTCAATTTTTCTTTGAGCAGTCTGTGCTTTCTATCAGGGCATGAAAACCTTGGGCTCCCTCCAGATGGCATTTGGGACTCTCTTCTCCTAGCGGTGCCAGGCTACAGCAGCAGAGCCTTCTCAGTGCACAGTAACTGCGCAGTAAGTCAATCTCTTCCAAATCACATGGTTGTGAGGCAGTATTTTAAGCACAACTTGAAGGCCAGATTGTTGTGTTGAATATGTCTTCTCCTCATTACATGGCCTTCATTTTGTTCACAATCATTTTATTTGGAAGCCAGTGTGACAGCCAATTCATCTTGGTCTTGGCTGGCTCTGCCTTTCTTCCTCCCTCCTTCTTTACATTTCCTCTGTGCATCATCTCTCTCTCTTTTTTTTTTTCCTAAGAAGCATCCTTCTTTTGTAGCTCCAGATCCTTTCCCATCATTCTCATTCCCATTATTCTTGCTTCGTTGATTGTGTCCCCACTACATCCCTCCCATGCTAGTTTCATTTCTCTTGCTCTCTGTTAACTCTTGGCATGTGAGTATTTAGAAAAACGTATTACCAACAGTCTTCTTTATGAGCACCCCTCCATATCCAGAGCTGTAATATTCATCTTGACATTTCCCCCACTTGTCCAGGGTGATACATTCTACTGCAGTGACATGGGGTATACATTTCAGAATTTCTCTGTTTTTTTTTTTAACATCATTCCTGACAGTCTTTCTTACAGGATTCTCAACTTTGAATTATTCAAAGAAGTTATTATTATTCAGAAGCTAATTATTCAGAAAAGTTTAAGAAATAGGGCTGGGTTTTGAGCAGAGGTGGTTAGTGGGATGAAATGGCATAGCTAGCCAGGCTCTTGTGAAATCAGTGATGGAAGATATTAGAAACATTTATCCAGGTGAAGAGAAAACTTGTAGACAATCTTCTCTATCTGAAGAGAGGTCTTGTGAAAGAGAGTTCTCACTAGCTTACTTTAGCTCCCTGGGTAGACTATGGTAGAGAACACAATATGAACATGAAGAAAGTCAACATCAATTTAGCCTCAGACAAACATTCCACACAGAATGGACTGTCTCATGTGTTGGCTTTTCCACAAATAGGTGTTTGATGGACAATGAGTTCAAGGAGAATAACCAAAGTGCCTCTTCCAGCCCAGGCATTCCAAAGTAGTGCTTCCTTTTCTCCATACCCTTCTACCCCCTGTTTTGTGTTTTGTTTGTTTGGTTGGTTTGGTTTGTTGTTGTTGTTTTTGTTTTGAACTGTTCCCACTGTGAACATTTACAGTTGTATATTTTTCTATACTCTTGTGCTGAGCATTTTCAGTTGGAAATTTATCTATATGTTATCCACCTTATTGTTTATTTTATACTTGTGCTTTCTGATTGTTAATTGCAAGCACCTTGAGTGTTAAGGTATTATCATTCTTTTCTTCAAACCATGCCAGGCCAACCGTTTACACATTGTATTGAATTACATTTGAAGTAGAATTCATTTTTAAAAATAGATCCAAAATCATAATATTATAGGACTGTATTTGATTTTGGCAGGCATTCCTTGATTTAAGTACAGGATTTTTGTACAATCTGTGCTCTCTGTATAAACTTCAGAAAGAGAGATATCAAGACCATGGAAGCAGCATCCCTGATGCTAAGCTCAGAGATACAAACCCATCAATAATCACAAGAGAGGGCTGGGAATCTTTTATTGAGCATAAAACTAATTAATGCTTATAGCTTAGAAGTTGGCTTTAGGGGAACACTTAGCTAATGAAGAGATTTCAGTCTGAAGATACAAGGCGTTGCTCTAAATCTCATTGTTAGTGAATGGAAGAAACTAAACTTGGATCTTCTCATCCCTGTTGTGGTATTGTACCATGTACTGCCACTTAAGTTTCTGTGAGATGCTTCCCAGACTCCCCAACTAACTCAAACACTAAAGTAGTTTATGTTTGTGACAAGTGCAACACAGAGTGTTACCACATTAGGTACTTGTTAACATTTGAGCATCTAGTGTAACTATAATGCTCTAATCAGGCCCCTGTGCTCATTGAGTACATAATTTATTTTCATATCTGCTGTGTGCAGTCATTTATGCAGGGACTGAGAACTCATTATTTTATTTGAATTTTATTTTGCATGGTTGAAGATGATCTTGAACTTCTAGTCATCTAACCTCTGCTTTTGGGTAGCTAGGATCGCAGGTGTGAAACAGCACAATGGGTTTACACAGTGTTGGGAAATTTGTTAGGAGTTTGTGCGTGCTAGGCAAACATTCTACCAATTAAGCCCCATCCCCAGCCTCTTGGATACAATTTTAGGAGACATTAAGGTGTTCTTCTTCATCCTTACCTCAGTTAATTATGTATTATGAGTTCTGTTTATATAAACAGTATATACAACATAGGAAAAAATTGTTCATGCAGATTCTCCATAATAATCAATAAAGAAAAATGAATGTTAACTTAATCATCAGCATGTGTTCTGTTGTATGCCTTTATATGTAATCAGTTCATTTTCAACTATCTCTAAACTTTCTTCTTAAAAAGGGATAGTGGTTTGCACAGGGGAAGCTGGGAAGGGGGAATATCACTTGAAATATAAATGAATAAAATGATTAATAAAACAAAGCAAGAAACATATATGGAACATATATATTCCTATAATAAATTCTCATAGATGTACTTTGAAAGATTCTAGTATATGGATTATGAATTTTGCTGGAGATAGGCATTCTTGGAAACCTTGTGCAGTCTGGTCCATAGAACTGTGGCACAGGAGAAATTTCCATACGTACAATGTTACCACCTGGTCATAAACATGATTAAAATTTCACTTGGCTTACCAGTTTTCAAACCATGTAAATCTTGGCAACTTAAAAATTTCATTAATTACATCTATTTTTATGTGCACATAAGTGTACACGTATACCTTAGAATCCACCTGGAGGTCAGAGGACATCTTACAGGAAGTTAGTTTTCTCCTTCTACCAAGTGGATATAACTCAGGGCCTCACACTCCCTTCATCCTTTACCCTTGAGCTGCCTTGCCAGACTCTCTGGGTAAATTTTTAATTTGAAGGAATTCACATCATTTTATATTATGAAACTTGAACATTTACTACAGTATTTTTAAGTTTGCATAATTCAAGTTTGCATACAATTAAACACTGTGACTTCCCAGGAAGATACCCTACAACAATGTTAGGACCTTTGCACAGATGGTCTAAACATTCAGCAGACATAGAAGACATGCTCGCTGCTCTTAAATAAGTAAGTGAGATGGGGGGAAAAATCACACAGATACATATGAAGTACATGACAGCAATTCAAAGCAATGCTTCTCAGCCTCTCACTCATTTTCAACACAGTAAGGGACAGCAGAGATCCTCTCAATTACCTCACCTACCTTGGGAAATCTTCACGCCACTGTATAGGGCTGTGCTTTATTCTGCTCGAATGTTCTCCAAAAACAGTTTGCATTCCCTGGTCATAATATGGTCACCACTGAGAACCCATGTCATAAAGGGATCGGTGACTATATAGTAATAAAACTGAAGACGGATTAACTATATAAATGCATAATAATTTTTAAAAAGACAGATTAGCTGTATAAAGTCTCTGGAACAAGAGAGCAGTGACCACAGGGCATGTAAGGAAAAAATGCAACAAGACCAAGAAGATAAAAATCCCCCTCACTACTCCCCCACACACTCACATACATACACAAGTCAGTAGCTACATAATGCAAAGTGAAATCTATAAAATCATATTAATCCATATTCAAATGATAACAGATCATGTTTTATCAGTTTACTGTCCTACTCTTTACTCTTACAAAAAGGATAACTGATAATAATATAGATTAGACTTTCTCACTTGTTTTTTTTTTTCTTTCCATTTTTTATTAGGTATTTAGCTCATTTACATTTCCAATGCTATACTAAAAGTCCCCCATACCCACCCACCCCCACTCCCCTGCCCACCCACTCCCCCTTTTTGGCCCTGGCGATCCCCTGTACTGGGGCATACAAAGTTTACGTGTCCAATGGGCCTCTCTTTCCAGTGATGGCCGATTAGGCCATCTTTTGTTACATATGCGGCTAGAGTCAAGAGATCCGGGGTACTGGTTAGTTCATAATGTTGTTCCACCTATAGGGTTGCAGATCCCTTTAGCTCCTTGGGTTCTTTCTCTAGCTCCTCCATTGGGAGCCCTGTGATCCATCCATTAGCTGACTGTGAGCATCCACTTCTGTGTTTGCTAGGCCCCGGCATAGTCTCACAAGAGACAGCTACATCTGGGTCCTTTCAATAAAATCTTGCTAGGGTATGCAATGGTGTCAGCGTTTGGATGCTGATTATGGGGTGGATCCCTGGATATGGCAGTCTCTACATGGTCCATCCTCTCATCTCAGCTCCAAACTTTGTCTCTGTAACTCCTTCCATGGGTGTTTTGTTCCCAATTATAAGGAGGGGCATAGTGTCGACACTTCAGTCTTCATTCTTCTTGAGTTTCATGTGTTTAGCAAATTGTACCTTATATCTTGGGAATCCTAGGTTTGAGGCTAATATCCACTTATCAGTGAGTACATATTGTGTGAGTTCCTTTGTGAATGTGTTACCTCACTCAGGATGATGCCCTCCAGGTCCATCCATTTGGCTAGGAATTTCATAAATTCATTCTTTTTAATAGCTGAGTAGTACTCCATTGTGTAGATGTACCACATTTTCTGTATCCATTCCTCTATTGAGGGGCATCTGGGCTCTTTCCAGCTTCTGGCTATTATAAATAAGGCTGCTATGAACATAGTGGAGCATGTGTCCTTCATACCAGTTGGGGCATCTTCTGGATAAATGCCCAGGAGAGGTATTGCTGGATCCTCTGGTAGTACTATGTCCAATTTTCTGAGGAACCGCCAGACTGATTTCCAGAGTGGTTGTACAAGCCTGCAATCCCACCAACAATGAAGGAGTGTTCCTCTTTCTCCACATCCACGCCAGCATCTGCTGTCACCTGAATTTTTGATCTTAGCCATTCTGACTGGTGTGAGGTGGAATCTCAGGGTTGTTTTGATTTGCATTTCCCTGATGATTAAGGATGTTGAACATTTTTTCAGGTGCTTCTCTGCCATTCGGTATTCCTCAGGTGAGAATTCTTTGTTCAGTTCTGAGCCCCATTTTTTAATGGGGTTGTTCGATTTTCTGAAGTTCACCTTCTTGAGTTCTTTATATATGTTGGATATTAGCCCCCTATCTGATTTAGGATAGGTAAAGATCCTTTCCCAATCGGTTGGTGGTCTTTTTGTCTTGTTGACGGTGTCTTTTGCCTTGCAGAAACTTTGGAGTTTCATTAGGTCCCATTTGTCAATTCTCGATCTTACAGCACATGCCATTGCTGTTCTGTTCAGGAATTTTTCCCCTGTGCCCATATCTTCAAGGCTTTTCCCCACTTTCTCCTCTATAAGTTTCAGTGTCTCTGGTTTTATGTGAAGTTCTTTGATCCACTTAGATTTGACCTTAGTACACGGAGATAAGTATGGATCGATTCACATTCTTCTACATGATAACAACCAGTTGTGCCAGCACCAATTGTTGAAAATGCTGTCTTTCTTCCACTGGATGGTTTTAGCTCCCTTGTCGAAGATCAAGTGACCATAGGTGTGTGGGTTCATTTCTGGGTCTTCAATTCTATTCCATTGGTCTACTTGTCTGTTTCTATACCAGTACCATGCAGTTTTTATCACAATTGCTCTGTAGTAAAGCTTTAGGACAGGCATGGTGATTCCACCAGAGGTTCTTTTATCCTTGAGAAGACTTTTTGCTATCCTAGGTTTTTTGTTATTCCAGATGAATTTGCAAATTGCTCCTTCTAATTCGTTGAAGAATTGAGTTGGAATTTTGATGGGGATTGCATTGAATCTGTAGATTGCTTTTGGCAAGATAGCCATTTTTACAATGTTGATCCTGCCAATCCATGAGCATGGGAGATCTTTCCATCTTCTGAGATCTTCTTTAATTTCTTTCTTCAGAGATTTGAAGTTTTTATCATACAGATCTTTCACCTCCTTAGTTAGAGTTACGCCAAGATATTTTATACTATTTGTGACTATTGAGAAGGGTGTTGTTTCCCTAATTTCTTTCTCAGCCTGTTTATTCTTTGTATAGAGAAAGGCCATTGACTTGTTTGAGTTTATTTTATATCCAGCTACTTCACCGAAGCTGCTTATCAGGTTTAAGAGTTCTCTGGTAGAATTTTTAGGGTCACTTATATATACTATCATATCATCTGCAAAAAGTGATATTTTGACTTCCTCTTTTCCAATTTGTATCCCCTTGATCTTCTTTTGTTGTCGAATTGCTCTGGCTAATACTTCAAGTACTATGTTGAAAAGGTAGGGAGAAAGTGGGCAGCCTTGTCTAGTCCCTGATTTTAGTGGGATTGCTTCCAGCTTCTCTCCATTTACTTTGATGTTGGCTACTGGTTTGCTGTAGATTGCTTTTATCATGTTTAGGTATGGGCCTTGAATTCCTGATCTTTCCAAAACTTTTATCATGAATGGGTGTTGAATCTTGTCAAATGCTTTTTCTGCATCTAACGAGATGATCATGTGGTTTTTGTCTTTGAGTTTGTTTATATAATGGATTACATTGATGGATTTTCGTATATTAAACCATCCCTGCATTCCTGGAATAAAACCTACTTGGTCAGGATGGATGATTGCTTTAATATGTTCTTGGATTCGGTTAGCAAGAATTTTATTGAGGATTTTTGCATCGATATTCATAAGAGAAATTGGTCTGAAGTTCTCTATCTTTGTTGAATCTTTCTGTGGTTTAGGTATGAGAGTAATAGTGGCTTCATAAAATGAGTTGGGTAGAGTACCTTCTACTTCTATTTTGTGAAATAGTTTGTGCAGAACTGGAATTAGATCTTCTTTGAAGGTCTGATAGAACTCTGCACTAAACCCGTCTGGTCCTGGGCTTTTTTTGGCTGAGAGACTATTAATAACTGCTTCTATTTCTTTAGGTGATATGGGACTGTTTAGATGGTCAACTTGATCCTGACTCAACTTTGGTACCTGGTATCTGTCCAGAAATTTGTCCATTTTGTCCAGGTTTTCCAGTTTTGTTGAGTATAACCTTTTGTAGAAGGATCTGATGGTGTTTTGGATTTCTTCAGGATCTGTTGTTATGTCTCCCTTTTCATTTCTGATTTTGTTAATTAGGATTTTGTCCCTGTGCCCTTTAGTAAGTCTAGCTAAGGGTTTATCTATCTTGTTGATTTTCTCAAAGAACCAACTCCTCGTTTGGTTAATTCTTTGAATACTTCTTCTTGTTTCCACTTGGTTGATTTCACCCCTGAGTTTGATTATTTCCTGCCGTCTACTCCTCTTGGGTGAATTTGCTTCCATTTTTTCTAGAGCTTTTAAATGTGTTGTCAAGCTGCTAGTATGTGCTCTCTCCCGTTTCTTCTTGGAGGCACTCAGAGCTATGAGTTTCCCTCTTAGAAATGCTTTCATTGTGTCCCAAAGGTTTGGGTACGTTGTGGCTTCATTTTCATTAAACTCTAAAAATTCTTTAATTTCTTTCTTTATTCCTTCCTTGACCAAGGTATCATTGAGAAGAGTGTTGTTCAGTTTCCACGTGAATGTTGGCTTTCCATTATTTATGTTGTTATTGAAGATCAGTCTTAGGCCATGGTGGTCTGATAGGATACATGGGACAATTTCAATATTTTTGTATCTGTTAAGGCCTGTTTTGTAGCCAATTATATGGTCAATTTTGGAGAAGGTCCCGTGAGTTGCTGAGAAGAAGGTATATCCTTTTGTTTTAGGATAAAATGTTCTGTAGATATCTGTTAGGTCCATTTGTTTCATAACTTCTCTTAGTTTCACTGTGTCCCTGTTTAGTTTCTGTTTCCACGATCTGTCCCTTGATGAAAGTGGTGTGTTGAAGTCTCCCACTATTATTGTGTGAGGTGCAATGTGTGCTTTGAGCTTTACTAAAATGTCTTTAATGAATGTGGCTGCCCTTGCATTTGGAGCGTAGATATTCAGAATTGAGAGTTCCTCTTGGAGGATTTTACCTTTGATGAGTATGAAGTGTCCCTCCTTGTCTTTTTTGATAACTTTGGGTTGGAAGTCGATTTTATCCGATATTAGAATGGCTACTCCAGATTGTTTCTTCAGACCATTTGCTTGGAAAATTGTTTACCAGCCTTTCACTCTGAGGTAGTGTCTGTCTTTTTCCCTGAGATGGGTTTCCTGTAAGCAGCAGAATGTTGGGTCCTGTTTGTGTAGCCAGTCTGTTAGTCTATGTCTTTTTATTGGGGAATTGAGTCCATTGATATTAAGAGATATTAAGGAAAAGTAATTGTTGCTTCCTTTTATTTTTGTTGTTAGAGTTGGCATTCTGTTCTTGTGGCTGTCTTCTTTTTGGTTTGTTGAGGGATTACTTTCTTGTTTGTTCTAGGGGGTGATTTCCGTCCTTGTATTGCTTCTTTTCTGTTATTATCCTTTGAAGGGCTGGATTCGTGGAAAGATATTGTGTGAATTTGGTTTTGTCATGGAATACTTTGGTTTCTCCATCTATGGTAATTGAGAGTTTGGCCGGGTATAGTAGCCTGGGCTGGCATTTGTGTTCTCTTAGTGTCTGTATAACATCTGTCCAGGCTCTTCTGGCTTTCATAGTCTCTGGTGAAAAGTCTGGTGTAATTCTGATAGGCCTGCCTTTATATGTTACTTGACCTTTCTCCCTTACTGCTTTTAATATTCTATCTTTATTTTGTGCATTTGTTGTTCTGATTATTATGTGTCGGGAGGAATTTCTTTTCTGGTCCAGTCTATTTGGAGTTCTGTAGGCTTCTTGTATGATCATGGGCATCTCTTTCTTTATGTTTGGGAAGTTTTCTTCAATTATTTTGTTGAAGATGTTTGCTGGTCCTTTGAGTTGAAAATCTTCATTCTCATCCACTCCTATTATGCGTAGGTTTGGTCTTCTCATTGTGTCCTGGATTTCCTGGATGTTTTGAGTTAGGATCCTTTTGCATTTTGTATTTTCTTTGACTGTTGTGTCGATGTTCTCTATGGAATCTTCTGTACCTGAGATTCTCTCTTCCATTTCTTGTATTCTGTTGCTGATGCTGGCATCTATGGTTCCAGATCTCTTTCCTAGGGTTTCTATCTCCAGCGTTGCCTCGCTTTGGGTTTTCTTTACTGTGTCTACTTCCCCTTTTAGTTCTAGTATGGTTTTGTTAATTTCCATTACCTGTTTGGATGTGTTTTCCTGTTTTTCTTTAAGGACTTCTACCTGTTTGGCTGTGTTTTCCTGCTTTTCTTTAAGGGCCTGTAACTCTTTAGCAGTGCTCTCCTGTAATTCTTTAAGTGACTTATGAAAGTCCTTCTTGATGTCCTCTATCATCATCATGAAAAATGCTTTTAAATCTGGGTCTAGATTTTCAGTTGTGTTGGGGTGCCCAGGACTAGGTGGGGTGGGAGTGCTGCGTTCTGATGATGGTGAGTGGTCTTGATTTCTGTTAGTAGGATTCTTACGTTTGCCTTTTGCCATCTGGTAATCTCTGAAGCTAGCTGTTATAGTTGTCTCTGTTAAGAGCTTGTACTTCAGGTGACTCTGTTAGCCTCTATAAGCAGACCTGGGAGGGTAGCACTCTCCTTGGTTTCAGTGGGTAGAGTATTCTCTGCAGGAAAGCACTCTTCTTGCAGGGAAGGTACCCAGATATCTGGTGTTCGAACCGGACTCCTGGCAGAAGTTGTGTTCCACTCACTAGAGGTCTTAGGATCCCGTGAGGAATCCTGTGTGGGCCCTTGCAGGTGTCAGGCAACTCCGCTGGCCAGGAAGCCCTGGGCTGGAGTGGAGCGGAAGGGGCTTTTGTCCCGGGTCAGGCCAGGGCAGTCTGCTTCCCTATGTACCGCAGTCTCAGGTTCCGCGCGATTGGATTGGGGCAGGCGCTGTGTTCCACTCACCAGAGGTCTTAGGATCCCGTGGGGAATCCTGTGGGGGCCCTTGCGGGTGTCAGGCAACTCCGCTGGCCAGGAAGCCCTGGGCTGGAGTGGAGCGGAAGGGGCTTTTGTCCTGGGTCAGGCCAGGGCAGTCTGCTTCCCTATGTACTGCAGTCTCAGGTTCCGCGCGATTGGATTGGGGCCTGCGCTGTGTTCCACTCACCAGAGGTCTTAGGATCCCGTGGGGAGTCCCGTGTGGGCCCTTGCGGGTGTTGGGCAAGACTCTCCTTTCTCACTTGTTAACAATCACATTAAACATTTTGGTTATATGATGAACCAATTATACATTAAATGAATATGCTCATTACAAAAATAGTTCAATTCCTAAATTGTGTCAACTGTTTCCAACGTTCAGATTGTATGTGTGGCATGTCTGAATTTAGGCATCAGGACGATGACTGTAGATAGAAGTCAATTCTGAATCATTACTTGACAGACTCTCCAACTGTAGCAAGCTGCTACATCTGGCATATGAAGAGATAGTGGAAAAATAAGAAACCGAGACATAGACAGACAGAGAAGAAAGATAAACGGTAGTCAATTCCTTTTGCAGCTCACTGATAGGTATTGTTGTATATGTGAGGAAGAAAACTACTTAACAAACAAACTGAATGATCTTCAGTTACAGGCATTTTTAAAAATAAAATATGCCCCATAAGACCACATTTTCATTGTTCAAATTGAGTCCTTCGCAAGTGTAAAACACAATCGCCCATTTGTAAGCAAAGTAAGTACAGTCTTATTACATTAGAGCAGGGTCTTTTCACTCCTCATGAGCCTTATGGTGGATATTTTCATTAGAACGGTTGGGAGAGGATAAAAATATTTAATGATCACTAATAACATTTTTTAAGAAAATGGAGAATTTTAATGTAATATAATTTCTGTCAAAGGAACTGTGGCTTATTCTGTTTATATTTTCATAGATAAATTCAATACTTCTTTAAAGCTCCAAAAATTGCAATCATGTTAAGATAATATGTGCTGGGTTTTCACATTAGGCAATCTCCCTAAGTGGTCACCTGGTCAGCTGGATTAAAGACTAACAGAGGCCTGTTGGGGGATGTTCCAATTTGTATAATCCTTATATTGTTGTTACTTCAGTGGCTTCTTACAAATGAACATGGAAGGAAGTGAGAATGGAAAGAGATACTATGTATTTTCTAGACTCAAGAAAGGGACAGGTGGAGATGAAGCTTCTAGATTGGTTACCCAAATGACTTGCTTCCTGGCTTACTCTCCTTGACTTGACTTCAAAGGATATCTTCCCAATCGTAACAAAAAACATCTTAAATTCTGATAAAATAAGGGGAGGCTTACACAAAGATTTGCTTGCATTTAAATTTGGCCCATTGGCTCTAACCTTGTCATTTGGCCTCTGAACATACACTATTTCTTATTTCCAGTTGATCTTTGGTTTTCTAACTCTGAAAACTTCCATTTTCACTCTATAGAAATAATGTTAAGAGTTTTCTACATGCAAATAGTTCAGGGCATGTGGGGGCCTGCCATAGCTGTCTCTGTGTTAAAGGAGGTTGAGAGAAGTATATGCCAACATCAGAATTATAAGGCATGCTGTTGCATGAACAGGATCTGATGTGAGTGGGACTTTATAGTAATTAAGTGATCTAATGCTATCTGTTCTTATCAGGCATTACCGTTACTTAAATGAGGATTATGGAACTGAAGTTTAAAGAATGAGTTTATGAGGGAAAATATCTGTAAGCCAGCCAATTGTAAAGCAGATGTCTTTATAGGGAACAGAATATTCACAGAAAGTTTGTCCTTAGGAATACAAAGAGTCCAAGCAGAAAGCAGCTTGACAGAAATCAGCCATCTTGCCTCTACCACACTGCAGGACATAGAACCAAGAAAAGTAGCATGTGAAGTCTGAAATCTTCGATTTGCAAAGGAGGAAGGCTTTAAAACAAACCTTCCCAGCCATTCTAATATTATCAATGGTAAGAATTTGTAGAGGGCTATTTGGTTTCTATCCAATGTGGAAAGATTCCCTTGACACAAGGAATAACAAGGTTTCATCTACCTTGTCAGGAACAGCATAGGTTGCTGCTATAATTTTTTTTTTTGCTATATTTCTCTGATCTCTAACTTATATTTGATTTATTTATCTGTCATGCCTCAGGAAGTCTACTGGGCAGCGCATATTACATATAGTCCAATCCTTTTGTTTTTCAAGCAATTCTCTTTTATATTCTATTTTCCTCAAAATGGGGGAGGTACATTTGCTCATGAGATTAAAATTACTGTGAGTGTTTTCCATTAAATAAGGGAGAATGGGGATAGAAATTGTGGTCTCCTATACATTAACAAATAAAAGATTCTGTCTTGATACACACACACACACACACACACACACACACACACACACACACACACAGTTGGACAGAAGATTCTAAGAGACCTGCAAATAATAGAGGCTAATGCTATTGCCCTTTTTGAGTTCCCCCCAAAAAGGTGAATTCCTATAGGAACCAATTGGAAATGACTTGGAAGCTTCCTTGCTGAGAAAAAGCTTCATAGATTCAGAAGGAGCCATGTAAGTAATTGGGGGAGCAAAGCAATCAAAGTCCTGTCCAGTTCTAACACTAAGGGACCACAACAATGGCCAGCATGGCAAGACATTCTGATAAATGCAATAGTGGAACTTATATCCCAAGATCCACCAGCAATTACTGAAACAGACTCAAGGTCTGTTCAATAGGAGAGAATTCATGTCTTGTTAGCACTGTCAATTTATCTAACTGCCTATGCTGGTGAAGCCATGGAAACTGTCTGAGACCCTAGTACTGTCAGTTTTCCTAAGGCAGTTAACTACATTCTTAATACTTATCCTTTGTATCTTTAATTTTTTAATACCTTACTTTTAATGATGTTTCTTAAAAACTTTAATCTCCTTTCTATCCCACTACCCACCAGAGATAGTGGAAAAGAAAGGATACAGGAGAAGTGGACATATTTAGGAAGGTTCTTTGGAACAACTTCCGTCTGTGTTGTCTGGAAATCAGCAGTTTAGTTCACAGATTAGCAGGCAGCAGCAGCTCTGTCCACTCACAAACACCTCATGGATACACCAACAGCACAGTAAGGTAGAGTCAGGTGAGTAACAGTGGTGACAGGACCAAGCAGAGACAGCCAGGCCTCAGCCTTGGCTCAAGTCAGCAGGAGGGACCAACAGGAACACCAGGAGAAGCTCTAGGCTGTACCTCCCCCAGGGAAGCAAAGATCAGTGAAGACTCGAGCCCCGCAAGCATTGCACAGCTATCTGTACCAGCAAGCCAAGCTCTGTCTCCATCACTTTGTGGAGTCCTATTTATACCCTCCAAATATCTCTTGTCCTCCACGTGCCTTGACTCAGCACAGGTCTTACCTTAGCAGGGGCTCTTGCCTCAGGATGGATCTTGCCTCAGCGAGTGCAGCCAGTGTGAGCCCACAGAAGTGGCAAAAACTGTAGCACATCACCAGATGCTTTTTGGTGTGTTTCTCTCTATGGATTCCTAACAAATGCAGCTCAACTATGCAATGTGAGGCAGGCCAATGCATGTGTGTCGTTAGCATGAGTGTGTCTTTACACATGCTTGCTTTAGCAGAACATCCTCTTTCCTGTGTCGGCTTCAGCGAAACTTTCCTTCAGGAGTCTGCCTTAGCCTTTCATATCTGTGTCCACTTTAATAAAATGTTCCTTCACATGTTTTCCCCAGCTAAACACCATCCAACTGACTTTTCAAAGAACTTTCCTGTTTCCACTTCAACCCTTAAACCCACATATATGTGTAGCTCTTACCCCCCCATCAAAGCTTCTTTTTGCAGCAGACAAGGACCATTGTAGAAACCTACAACTGGTCACATATCGGAGATAAACTGACATCTGGATACCCACCTCCATTTACAACAGGTCTCCTGCACTTAAGGCTCAAGGAACACCTCAGTATTGGGGGGAGGGGGGGAGGGATGGTCAGACCAGAAAACCATGATGTATGATTGGTGATCGTCTCTTCTTATACATACATACATGCATGCATACATACATACATGCATGCATACATACATACGTACATACATACATACATACATACATACAACAAAGGAAGATGGGAATTTGGAAGGAGTTAGGAGGAAGAAATAGGGTAAAAATGTGAAGTTAAAAATTTTTAAAAATCACATTTTAATGGACAAAATGGCATGTGATAATTAGAAAATAGTGAGAACATATATCCCTAGGACATTTACCCTGCCCTCTCTGCTTAATCACAGGGAGGCAAATTACAGTTTACTCCGAATTGAGGCAGAAATTAAAGATAGACAGACCATCTCATTAGCATAATTAGTGCCTGTTGAAACCTACTTGATTTCAGTTTCTGATCCAACATTTCCCAGACTTCCACTAAGTACAATCCAAGTAGCAAACACTTGCCACGAATCCACACCTTGTGTCTTCATTCCTCTTCTCTGTATGTCAGTGTGGTGAGTAAGTATGTGGCCCTCCTCCTTATCTACGGCTTGTGGGAAGCACACATTTTCAGAGGTAACAAAGAATCAGGTAGAAAATGGTGTCTGCAAAAGGAGCCTCTGGCTCACGGGCACATATTGTTTCCATAGAGAAGTTTCCTAGTCTCTGCTACAAAGTTTATTTTTAGATGACTCTAATAAAACACTAGCCAGTTTGAATTCATTTTCCAGTTTGCAGAAAGCACTGGATTGACAGGCATGGGGAGATCTAAAAATAGCATCGGACAAAATGGAACAGGAGTTTAGAGCTAGAAATGGATGTGACCATCATTTAGTTGGAGGCTGAGGCTGTTTCTTACAGACACAGATGTGCAAGCTCAGAGAGGTCAAGCAGCCCCCACCCGCACCCCCACAGTCATGACAATAGTATGTGATTGACATAGGACAGGGACATCAACTTTTTTTTTTCATTTATTAGCTATGCTTTTCTAAAAGAAAAATTATGGTACAATAGGCAGGAACAATGACAGAGAACTCAATTTTAGAAAGGAACTTATCTCAGCTGAGACCTACTTCACTATTCCACTTGTGTCTTCTATCTACTTCTCCCTCTTTAATTATTATCATTAATTAGTATTTATCGATTCCTCTCTGCTGCATAAACTACTTCACTGCACAAACTGGTATTGTGATTCCTCTTGGAAATTCCAAACTAGAGGAAACAAAGTGAGAAAATGTAGCTATAATTTAGAGTCTTGTTTTCCAGAACTTTGCTGGCATCCCTCTTATCTCCTAAAACAGATCAGTCATCATGGCATCAATTCAGTGCAAGGAACAAGACCCTGGGAAGGGCTGGATACTGCTTTCCCCTCCCTGCTCTATTTTCCTTTTTTAGCATACCTCCCTTCATTTCATTTTTTTGATTCATTTCTACCTTTAAAAGATTTATCGACTGGCTTATTGATTCATTCAGCAAATATTTGGCAAGTGACTATACATTGGAAGGCTTAGACTGAAAGAGAGACACAGAAAATGAAGAGTAACAGTCTCCAAGGATTTCCACCTGGCTTAGGAGAGCGAGTACACGTGGTGGTGGTGGTGGTAAAAATTGATGTTTCCAGTCTTCATCTATCTCTTCATGGAAGAGATAGAAACTGATAATTCTGTTGAAACTGGTGACAATTTGGAACCCTGAATGAGGAGGTTATTCTTGGATACAGCCAATGATAGGATGTTCTATATGCCTCAGACTACTCAGAGCTGTCAGGAAGGCAATCCACATTTAGGCTTTGGCTCATTAATTGGACCACAGTACAATAATCTTTGAGACAGGAGACACTTAAGTGAAAAACAGCAATAACACTGGGAAAAAGAAGATCCATCTGAAGTTACTTTAGAAGAGTCTATGAGACCTGCAGAATGATATACAGAGAATATATGGAGTATGACTTTCAGTTATCTCACTTGAGTAACTGGGAAAGCGATGGTACTATTCACTGAAGTGGTGTTTGTACTTGCTCATATTTGGATGCTGAGGACTGAACTCAGGACCTTGTGTATGTCAGACTAGGCCTTGACCACTAAGTTGCCCCCCTGTCTGAGACTTTGATATATCAAATATTTGTAGAAAAGACAAAAATGTGGAAGAGTTTATAAAAAGGGAGATGCATTTCATTGTGGTGCTATCTGTGAGTTCCTATGGTAAAGGTTCAAATGAAAAAATTTAATGTGAGTTTATGACAGTTGTTAAGAAAACACCCATATGAAAAAAATGAGGAAAGAGGGATCCCCTCTCTCTTATACACAAAAAAACCAAAATAACAAAAACAAAAACAAACAATCAAACAAACAAAAAACCTACCTCAAACACCTGAACTGAAGTTTTAGTGAAGATATTGGCCAGTTTCTTCATAGAAATCTAGATGTGCTGCAGAATATTAAAAATTGGGGGACAAATATATGGTCGTTACATTTTTTGATCAATTACTTGGTTTCTGTCGACTTCCTAGGAGGAAGCATATATATCCTTGGATTGTGCAGTTGTCAGAGAAAAGCAATTTGCAGAAAAGGGCTCAGCTGTCAGCAGTCCATGTTCTAAGCTTGTGGGGGTTGGGGAAACCAGATGGTCAATCTAGCTGCCCAAATGGGATATTGGTAGTCATCAGAGGACCTTCACTGTGTGGTAAGTGAAGATAGATAGGAAGCATTTTTCATGAAGTCTGGGTAGAGAGGCACAGTTGTTACTCCTTACTGTGTATGGGGTAATTGAAGTCACAGGTATAGTTACAATGAAAAGAGAATCTGGCTTACAACCTGACAGTGAACAACTGGACTTCACGAGCAAAGTCAAGAAGAGGGGGCCAAGCAAAAGAAGGTTCACTTAATGTAGGAAAATAAAAATATATTGCCATAGAAACCTACAAAGGAGAGTGTGTTTAAGACATCTTTTGTTGCAAAAAGGCCCCTGAGAATGTTCATTGTATGAGGTGTCAATCGAAGAGAGAGTACTTGCATATTCTGTGGAACACTGAACATGTAAGCAACTTAAAACTAGGGAGAAGTTTTCACTTGGGTAAGAAAAAAGTGGGTTTTGCGAGCTACATAATAAACATGAAGTATGTCAACAGATGGAGTTTGCTTCCAGTTCTCCAGAACCCCAGTTCTGAAAGTTGCCCCCACACATGCAAGACATCTCTGTCTCTCTCTGTCTCTGTCTCTGTCTCTGTCTCTGTCTCTCTCTCTCTCTGTCTCTCTCTCTCTCTGTCTCTCTCTCTCTCTCTCTCTCTGTCTCTCTCTCTCTCTCTCTCTCTCTCCATTAGAAGATACCAAAGTGTCAAACTTAAGAAGGTCACTAATGATGCCACTCTTGGGGACTGGTCAGTTATTCCATACCTTGAATCATTTATCTCAAATTACCCAACAAGCTTTAAGGAGCTAGCCTATTCCTACAGTAGAGACATGCACTCTGGAAAGGGTCATGGCTTACATGTGAGGTGCAGGGCTCAGTTCTTGATATAACACAAACTTTTATAGGGAAATTAATTTCTTTTTGATGCAATTCTTCTTTCTCACATCAAAGCCATCCTTTCCTGTCTTTGAAAGTCATGGCTGTAGGAGTTTAGCAGAATGTCAACCTTTTTGACCTTGCAGTTCTTTATGTCAAATGTTTGATGATCACTAGTTCTCTGTGGGGTTCCAATGCTCTGGTCGTAGGAGGTAAACTCTTTTCTATGATCTGGAAATGAAGAATGCTGGCAGACAGGTGTTGTCTCTTGGAACTATCAGATGAGAATTGGAGAGTTTACATGTACCACAGTAAGACATGTGGGCAATGATCAATATCCTACCTCCTTGTCTGGTCTATACCCTATCTCTTAAGCAGCTATTATTGGATGAGCAGAATCTTGAATGTATTGAGGATAGTCATGGAAATGGGATAAGCTTGTAAGTAACCCTGATTTCAAAACATTACTTTTGTGTGAAAAATTAAAAATGGCTTACCAAAGACAGAACACAAAGTTCAAGTTAAAACAAAACTTCAAAGAATTTTTGACTATACAAGAAAGTATACTTTATGTGGATTTCCTAATGGCTTCAGAGTTGGATGGTTTTCAGTATTATCACTCAGGTTATATTTCAAGGTTCTAGGGATATTTATTTCTTCCCTCTTGCTAGTACAAACATTTTGGTTCATATGTTTAGAAATACATTTAGCCAAAATGCAGCATCTCCATCCAGCAAAGAAAAAATATGCTCTAGAGGAAGAGGGCATGTGAGGTTGAGTATCGTATGGGGAAGACCAATAACTCACCAAAAAGTCCAACTAACAATGCCCACTGAGAAATGTGGATGACAGTTTGTCAGTGATCCAGTGGGTGATGAGCAAATATATATAGTACAGAATAGATTTATTTCTTGCCGTATCTTATTAACACAGACAGATAGCATGAACTAGTTATCTGAGATCGGGCAGGACCCATGTAGAGGATATTGTTATTAGCAGGGTATTTCCTTGCTAAAGGGATCTATGGAATTTTTCACTACACAAAGGTGAGCAAGATAATTCTAATGGTAACCTAAATATTATTCACCTTATCTGTATGTTATTTCATTAAGTTGTATGGTTTGTGCTTTTTGTGTTTTTATGTGTGTTGATGACAAATATATAGAAGCTATTCCTCTGGCAATATCCACCTTGTATTTTGAGACAAAATCTCTTCCTAGAATCTGGAGCCAACTGGTTTGACTGGGCTTGTTTTACAGTGAGCATTAGGGATTTGTGCCTCTACTTCCCAGTGCAGAAATTTCACATTTATGTCACAATGCTTAGCTTTTTTCTTTTAAACATGGATTTTGGTCTTTGAACTCAGGTCTTCATGCTTACATCGCAAGCACATGGTTGACTCAGCTGTCTTCAAACCCTTTTAATTGTACATTTTTAAAAGATGTATAACATATGAATAAAACATACCCCAAATTACATATATTGGGGATAGATGCTTGTTTACTTCATTGATAGGGTTATAATATGAAAGCTTTAGAGAAACAGATTGGGAATTGCTTGTCTGTGCATTGACAATAACTCAGCACATCCCCATTTCAATTTTCTATCTGGTACTAATGATTATGATAAAAAATTATCAGACTCCACCATTGAGATGATTCCTTAGTCCAGCAAATGCAGTAAAGCTGCAAAGCTGCAGATCCCTTATTATTTATTTCATGTCCTTTATGTAATGGCCTTCTCCTGAATGGACATCGCCTGCACAAAACTCTTGCAAAAACCATCACAGGATCGATATGTTAATGTGACAGCAGCTTCAAACTGAGCAATGCTGGAACATTTTCAATTAGCGCTACAGAGAAACAAGGAAAGGAATCAAGGGAATTGGACAAATAGAGTTGGCAAGTGCAAGCAATATTTCTTTAACTGAAACCACTTAGTATTTTTGTTTTGCCTTTTATTTGAACATTTTATTCTTTATTCTTCTCTGCTAGGAAATTATTTCCCTGTTTTGAGGAGCGAGTTAACAATTACAGGCTTTCCCCATGACCTTAGATTTTATAGAGCAATTATATGACATCTAGTAATCCTGAGCACATTTAGGTTAAAAGGATCTTTCTAGAACCTGCACAATATGAGCATAGAACTTAATCTTAAGAGAATGAAGGACTTTATCTGAAATTTAATGTAGTCTCCAGAGCCTCTGAATGGAGTATTATTTAAAGTTCATCCCAGCAGGGATGTACAGTAGGGTGTAAGGTAAACCAGAAGCACAAAAATTTTAACCCATCCACACTTCAGCCTGTCCTTCCTTCTCACTTATTGATATTGTGTCACTTTTGATAGAGAAAGAAAATGGTATAGTTTAAAAGATCTGGAATAACCTTGAATTTTTTTCTGGGCCATATGTAGTCGTATGGGAAGAAATTCTATGGAAAAGCAGATAAAACCGGAAGTATGCTGATGAAGGAAATGGGCCTCGAGGGAAAGGAAGGGGATAGACTTAATGAAATGAAATCTTATCAAGACATTGTATCAGTCAGTATTATGTTACTGTAAGGAATCTTAGAGGCCATCAGCTTACAAAGAGAAAAGTTTTATTTTTCCATTCATAATGTGAGAAGTGTACATGCAGGGTATGTTATCCCTGTTGCTTTAGTTCTTGGATGATGTAGAGTATCATGGCAAAGAGTGGTTGGTGGACCAAGCTGCTTCACAGATGGACGCTAGTATGTTTATATAGAAATAAAGAGATCTATGACCAGTAATTCTCTTCAAGATTATGTCACAATGACCCAGGGTCCACAAAGCTGAAGACCAAGATTTTTACACATACACAGGGCTCTTAGGGCCAAACTGCAGCAACAATGTAAAGGACTTATTATTTACCTCATTGCAATTGTTTTATTTTTCTATACTTACTTTACATCTCAGACACTGGATATTCAGCCAGGAAGAGGCTAATGGATGATGAGTAACAAAGATAGGACTTTTGACCTAAAAGATCTTAGCAGTGAGCTGGACAGATGAAAAATGTAAAGCAGGTAGAAAATCATTAAAGGGGAAGGAGACTAAACAAAGGATAGTGAGTAGATCGGGGTTAAAGGGATGATTCCTAACAGTGCACCTATTCTCCATATGGGTTCTGTAACCCAGTTTTGGTTTTCTGGCTCTGTTCTGAGTCTCTCTTTGAGTAAAAAGAAGGATTGAATTTGGTTTTATTTTAGTTCTTAACTTTCACAGTTGTAAAAAGTTAAATGTGTATGTAGAAATATTGGAGGGGGGTATATTTTATGAGGGAAAAGAGTGTCTGGTGCAATGGCTCAGTGCTTAAGAACTCATGCTCTCCCAGTAGACCTGAGCCCAGTTCATAGCTTCCATGACAGGAAACTCAGGACCACATGTAACTACGTCCAGTCACCAGCACAAATGTGCATATAGCCACATATACTTAAAAACAAACTAATAGACCTTAAGAAATAAAGGGAGGAAGGAAGGAAGGAAGGAAGGAAGGAAGGAAGGAAGGAAGGAAGGAAGGAAGGAAGGAAGGGAGGGAGGGAGAGAGGGAGGAGGAAGGGAGGGAGGGAGGAAGAAAGCAAGGAAGAAAAAAATACACTTTTAACAGCAGTATACGTGAGTGTTTATTAGGGCAGGCTTAATTTGTAGGGGAAGCTTTGTAAAATTCACATTTATTTCCTGAGTCTTCCCCTGATCATTTGATTATTCTTTATAATGAGAGCTTTGAAGACTGTGCAGCTTACCAATAGATTAGAGTTAGTGACGATTTAATAAGCCATAGCTATGGTTGTGTTAATTTATAATCAAAGCTTTAGAAATCCTTAATAAAATAAGGAAGTCAAGAAACTATAAATTATCAACTTAAATTTGTGTCATTCTGAAACTTTCCATTTGCATTGGTTTTTTTTGACTCTTTTCTTAATGTACTAGCGATGAGACTAGTTATCATAAAAATATGTGCACACTATTGGAATTTTTTGGAAAATAACAAAAACCCTATATGTAGGAGCTGTAGTTGTAGTAGAGTTGGTAGACTACTTGGCTAGCAAGCACAAAGCTCTGGTTTCTATCCCTAGCATTTCAAAAACAGGTTTGGTGATGGATACCTGTAATAATTCTAGAATTGGGAGGTAGAAGCAGGAGGATCCAATATTCAAGTTCAGAGTTAGAAAGATGGTTCAGCTTTAAGAATGCAAACTGTTATTGCAGAGAACTTATGTTAAGTTCTGTGCATCTGTACACCCAGGTTGGGCTACTCATAATCACCTGTGATTCCATTTCCAGGAGATCTGATGACTTCTTATGGCCTCTGGGGGTACTTATACCTTACACACACACACACACACACACACACACACACACACGGGGGGGGCACACACACAAGCACATACTTTTAGGCACACATAGACAACATAAATACATACACAAATATGTACCCACACACAAACACACACACACAGAACAAACACATGCAAACATGTAAATTCACAACATAAACATATAAACAAACATGTACACACTCACAGAAATACACATAATTAAAGATGATTTTGTTGTGAGCCTAGCCTTTAGTGGCTGTGCCAGAACTAGAATAAAAACTAGCCTGAGCAAGAAATCCAGACTCAGAAAGACAAACATGATATGTACTCACATTTAAGTGGATATAAGCTGTTAAATAAAGGTTAATCACACTATAATCCCCCAGAGAGGCTAAATAACAAGAAAGGCTCCAGCAAAGATGCATGGATGACCCAGTGAAGGGAAACTTAATTGATTCTGCAAGTAGATTGGGGGTGGGAAATGGGAACCAAAGAGATCAGGTCAGGAAGGGAGGGATGGCAGGAGACAGTAAAGAGAGAGACAACTGGAAGTGAGGGGTATTAGCAGGATGAAACCCCAGTGCAGTGTACATTCCCTCTAACTTATGAGGGCAACCCTAGCAATGATTCCCAGTACGGAGCCTATACCAGCCATATTCTGTAACGAGGCAAGGTAGCCCATGATCCTAGTTACTGGTAGACCAACTCAGCCACCAAACCTTTCACCCTCAACCTGTCCTGCCTGTAAGATATTCTGGGGGCAATGGTGGCTCCAAGATTGTGTGAGTGGCCAACCAATAACAGGTCTAACTTGAGACCCAAGCCAGAGAAGGAGCCCATTCCTGATGTGCTTGGATGACCTGGAACCAGAAGAAGGACAGGCCAGAGACCTAGGGGAGAACTACTGCTGCCTGCCAGATTCTCCCTCTTGGGGTAGCCAGCCTATTGCACACCAGGATTGGCTGTAGAGAGAGATACTTAGCCCAAGTGTGTGGATGCAATGTGGTGACTTGATCTGTAGTGAGTGCTCAGGCAAAGAATACACACACACACACACACACACACACACACACACACACACACACAAACCTGGAACAGATTAGAAGAACTTGCTCAGTTTATTAGGGAAGGAGAAGGGGGTATATATGCTCTTGAGGAGGCAGGCAGCATCTCTGGGGCAAGGTTCGTGTGTCCATGTATAGTTGGCCAGGGCAGAGGGGTTGGAAGATACTTCATCTGCATACTGAGAGGCTAAGGGGGCCAAAAAGGGGAAAACCTTATAAGTTCAAATAAGAAGGAGTGAAGCCTGATAGCTGTCAAGGTAGTAAATTCTTACTAGAGTTGATGGTGGAACAGCCGAGTTCCTGGCACCAGGTTGGGAGAGGGGAGGGAGCCAAAGCCTGCTTTCCTCCTGTTAGGTATCCAGGCTTGAAATTCTCCTCCTCAACACTCCCCTGTTTATCTTGAGCCATTAAGGTTCTACAAGTACCAAACACAGCTAACAGAAAAAAGAAATAGTAAATAAAATGATTCCTAATGATAATCTGCTCTACTCGGATCGTTATCTAACCCAATCATCTTCAGAGGCTTCTTCTAGCACCTGATGGGACCAGATGCAGAGACCCACAGCAAAACCTTTGGGGAAACCCTGAAGAGGAGGGGAGGAAGGACTTTAGGAGCCAGAAGGATTGAGGACATCATAAGAACATGGCCCACAGAATTAAATAAGCAGGGCTCAATGGGGATCACAGAGACTGAAACAATTACAGAGCCTGCATGGGTCTGCACCAGGTTCTCTGCATTTATATTATGGTTATAGGTTTTGTGGGACTTGTAACAGTAAGAGTGGGGGTTTTCTCTGACTCTTTGCTCACTCTTGGGATCTTTTTGCTCCTACTGGGTTGCCTTGTCCAGCCCTGATGTGAGGGTCTGTTCCTAGTCTTATTGCAACTTGTTATGCCATGTTCAGTTAATATGAAATGAGAAGGCTGCTCTTTTCTCAAACAGAAAAGCAGTGGATCTTGGGGGGAGGAAGTGGGCATCTGGGAGGAATGGAGACAGAGAGGCTGTGGGTGGGGTATATCATATGAAAACCAATGAATGAAAAGAAAAAAGAAAAGTAAATTATATGTCATTAGTGAAAGAAATCTAAGGCCATCCTTAGCTACTAGTGAGGTGCAGACCAACGACGGGAAAGATGGGAACTACACTTTCAGATGCTGATGTATATTTTCAAAGGCTCATAACAATTTCTTAATGGATTTTAGTCCATGGCTTTCTATCACTATAATAAATAATCCACCCTTGTCCAGAGATGGTAATTTCATCCATCCCTAAGAACAAAGTACCCCATCCAGAAAGATGTGCTTTGTGATGATTCTAGAATCTGATGATTCTAGAAGCTAGAGCATGGGAGTCTATGTGCTGGCAGGGCTTTACTCTTCCTGAAGGCTCCAGGAAAGAAACCCAACTTAGCTTTCACTTTCATTCCCTGGATGATGGTGGTCTGTGGCCACAAAACTCTGATTTTACCTCTCTTCCTTTCTATTTCAGGAGTTTCATGGCATTTTGTCCATGTGCATCCACTAGCTTCCCTGTCCTCATAAGGAGACTGGTTATTGCATAAAGGTCACGCTCATGCAGTCTGATGGTTTCTTAACTGCAGGTAGACCCTGACATAAGATGACTGAACTTAATGATTTTTTTTTTAAGTTATAAAGAGCTGTATGCATTCTGGAGATCTGCACTTAGAATTTTCAATTTAGAACCAGCATAGAGTGACATTTGTCTTGAGAAACTGAGCAGCAGCTTTCAATCAGAAGCCAGTGTCCCTGTCCCTACATTATCTCCATCCAACAGCAACTAATTCTAGTTCCGGCTTACATTCTTCTGCCCAGGATACCGTGGGCTGTGTCTATGAATGATGATTACCATACAAGCAGGAGTTACCACTTTCTGTACAGTGTTCAGCAAATTACATGAGATACTCAGTACTTCGTTATAAAATGAGGTGCTTCTTGTTTCTTCCTGATTATGTGATAAGGAAGGCTAGGCTAAGCTATGGTATTCAGAAGTTATAAAAACTCAGTGCATTTAGCAACATTTTGCATTTAAGATGAGTTCAGCAGGATGTTATTTCAGTGTGGGCTTGGAAGCCTCTATGAGCATATCAGCAAAGGCATTATTTCCTTGAAGTTTGTATTCTGAGCTTCTACAAAGACAGAAGTTGGGGGCTTGGGGGCTGCTCTTCAACCTCCTTCATCCTCTATGAAAAATCTTTAGGTTGTGTGTGTGTGTGTGTCTGTGTGTGTGTGTGTGTGTGTGTGTGTGTGTGTGTGTGTGTGTGTGTGTGTGTATAAAACATACCACAGATTGATATTAGGTGTCTTCTCTTGCTTTTGAGACAGAGTATCTCACAGGACATGGAGCTCACTGATTTGACTGGATTGTCTGACTAGAAAGTCCCAGTCTTCCTCCTCTCTCTGCCTCCCTGTGCTGGGACTATTGTATACATTGTGACATTTAAATTTCTATGTGCATTGGGGAGGCAAACATGGGTCCTTATGCCTGATGAGAAGCACTCACCATCTTCCATTTCCTTAGCCTCATATTTATTTCAGTATCATAGTCCAGGCACTTTACCCCACCTGCCCTTTATTTTGGTGATGCAGTGGTTTAAGTATGCATGCAGGAAATTGATTACAAATGCTCAAGTGTATAATTCAAATGTAGCAAAGTTTGAGCTAACACAATACATTAGTAACTGACTAGCAATGAACTTAAGTTGTTCTGTGAGGTGAGTCACATGTCTTTTTAAACTATATTTGTGGGACAAGTTGATGTGTAAAGTCAAAATAAAGGATACATGCACTGTTTTCTACAATGTTAAGGTATCCTGTGACTCAGTGATTCCTTTGTCTAACAATTTCATCTAAGCAACAAAGTTGGATAAACAGAATATAAGCTATATGGAAAGATATTCCTGGTGGAATTATTTTCAATAGCAAAAAACTTGAAAAAAAAAAAAAAAGGAAAGATTTCCCAACAGGAAATGCTTAATAAATAACGGTGTGTGTATTTTTGTGCTTACTAAAATTTAAGCTTATGAAAGTTTTGGGTTTTGCCCAATATGTTGTGTTGTACAGACTACTAATATCAACATTGAAGATGTGATATAGAGAAGACAACATTCAAGGCAGAGACATAGGGAATTTAAGACCAGTGTGAGGTTTACAATGAATTCCAAGCCAGTCAGAGCTACATAATGAGACATTTGAAAAGGCTCTAAAATAAATTAATAGTTACATGGATATGTTTCAAATTTAAAAAACAAATAATACTAATCTTTTAAAGCATGGCTTTTAGCAGTTGATAAGCCCCCCCCTCCCCCAGTACATTTAAAATGTTCGGAGACATATTCAGGTGTCACAGGAATGACAGAACCAGGCATGCTCTGAATGGTTGTAGGCATCTGATGCCACTCATCTCTTCCAGTGCACCAATCAATTCGCTGCAACAAAGCCTCATGCTGTTTAGCATGCTAATATTGCCATGGGAGGGAACATTCAATTAAAAACAGGCATTGCTTTTATCTTTCTGTACCCTGTCGTTTGAACTGAAGTGACGACATCCATTTCATAGGATCAAGATAGGGCTGGCACTAATTCATACAAGGAAAGTACTTGAAATTCTGAATGCGGAATAGTTAATCATCCAGTTGGGCCTAGTTCTTTTCACTCTTATTCATGTCACTGTAAAAGGGAAGAAGGAATCCCACTATATGATGACTATGCTAATACCATCTCGGTCTCCCCACCACTGGACCAGTGAGAACATGTCTGTAGTAGAACAGTTAACTACCGAAGAATCATACTGCCACAAGAAGGGTTGGAATGGATCTTTTTCATGGCTGGGGCTCTGTCTGGAGGACTCTGAAGGAAACTGGAAAGCAGAAATTAACTCTTGATTCAATGATAGAAGAAAATAAGAACCATTTTTTAAATGAGTGTCTAAATAAAACGTAAACTTACTATTGTGAACACAGACCAGGATGAGGATGCAGTTGAGAGAGATAAAGAAGGACTGGTGTGTATTTTGACTGGGAGGGTTGCTAGTCTGTGGGCAGCACTGTGGCTCTGCTGTCATCTCTACAAAAGCAAACCTCTCTAGTGGTCTTATCTCAGGGTATCAGGGTCTCCTGTTCTTTCCTGATGTGAGTGTTTAGACTGGTAATTATGTCCCTCAGGAAGCTGACATACCAGCTGTGAGCAGTGGGCCCACTTCCAGGTACCCAGGCTCCTCTTCTTCTTATGTCAGTACTTGCAATTTCTTAACACTTGATATTTTATAATTTTCCTACTTTGAACTTTTGTTTCTTTAATAACCATGAAAAATGGATACTAATAAAAATAATGGATGAACTGTGCATATAAAAAGCCTCCCTTCTGTACTGCAGAGAATGAAATCCTGTCTCCATAAAATAGGCACAAGCAGGCAATTGTGAATAACCTCAACTCTTCTCAAATAATATTTCATGACCTTTACCATTGATGAGCTTAGGGATAGAGAGTTGGAAAGCAACCTCTTTTTTTTTATGCTATATATTCTAGGTGGCTCTGTGTATTAGATATACAAGTTGTAATGAAAGGTCTTTATGGAGCTGGCTTTTAATGAATTGCTAATGCAGAAATTGAATTGCTTTTTCAAAGTTAGGCTTGGATGGCATTATGTATTAAGCAATTGAATCTTAATATGTGGGCGAATAAAAGTGCTTTCTCTTTATTCTTTTAAAGGAAAGAACAAACACAATATATGTAAAAGGAAATGTGAATGCCTTTAAAGTTTCACTCAATAACAAGAAAAGAAAAAAAACTTAAAAATTGAATTTTTTTCTCTCTTTCAAATTTTGAAGTAACATTAAAGAGGAAATAAATTAAATCAGGCGTATTTTATGCAATGACCAAAAGTAAGCATCTTCAAGGACACTCTTTTTATATTGTAAATCTTTCTAAGATTGAGTCAGGGGTTCTTTTGAACTGTGAATATATTTTTAATTACTTTCTAATCTTTCATTTTTAAGATTAAAAATAATATTGGCTCATTATGATAATTTTAAGTGACACAAAAGCCACAAAGGGAACAGCAAAGGATTTTTTTTCTATCTTTATTCTGTAAAATAATGACCTCCTAGACTCATTTGTTAGCAGGGTCAGTGCCCCGTCCCCAGCTTCAGTTGGCAGGAATACTTTTACTGCTGTATTTGAAATGCTGGCCTTTTGTTTGGGATGACAAGATGGTTCTGCAAAGCTAGTGCTGTGTTTTTTCTCTCCCTGGCTTGTCTCCAGTCCCTCCAAGTGTGAGCATGGGCTCTATTATTTGGCTAAGATAAGCCCTCCCATGCAACAGTAGAGACTCCATCTTCAAACTCTGGGTAAATACATCCTCTGAACTCAGTGACTGTAGAACAAGGATGTTGTTAACTTCCCTTTCTCTGTCCACCCCTCCCCCAAGACACTTGGCAATTAAACCTTCCACTTCTGATCAGAGCTTCCACTTCCTCATGTTACCACCATTGCTTCATTCCATCTATGTGTTCCCTTAATCTGAACTATTGCTGTAATATCTTTAGCTCATCTCTTCTGTTTAGGCTTTTCCCATGTGCCCCCCCCCCCCCGCCTGCTATCCTTCTAAATGTACATCTGGATCCTTCTTCACAATACTTGTGACTCCTGTTGCCATCAAGGTGTGGTCCTCTTTCTCTGCAGAACAAACTTCCCAGCTCTCCCCTCTTCATTCAAAACTATCCCTACCTGTATGACCCTCCTAACTGCTTTACATGTTTCCTTCACTATTGTCCATTCAAAAGTAGTCATGCATACCTATTATAGCTGGCTGTGGAACATTTCCACCTCATCTTCCAAACTCACTGTGTGTTCATGGTAACTTTCTTTTTTTTTTATTTTTCAGAAAATAACATTCTTCTTTCTTAGGAAAAATCTTTGTGAAAGCCCATGTTTTCCCCCTAAGTCATGTTTCTTCTAACATCCTAGATGTTGAATGCTTAGCTTTTATTTGTTTTGTTTCTTGATAATTGGGTTTCGCTTATATCGCTAACATACATTTTTACTTTTGGAGTTAGAGTGTGTAATGGCTAAATATGTCTTCTCTGTGCCCTTTATGACTCTCTATCAGTGTTTCTTATTAGAAAGTGTTTTACATGTGTGTGCTTGTGCTCGTGTGTGTGTGTGTGTGTGTGTGTGTGTGTAAATGGAGGTCAGTTTATGTCAGATAGCTTTTTAGATAACTTTCCACCTTATAGATGGATGCAAGGCCTCTACCTTGATTTCAAAATTTACCAATTCACTTAGTCTAGCTAACCAGGATTTCTTGTCTCCTACTTTATAGCTCTGGGTAGATAGGCAGAACACTGCGCTCACCAGGAACTGTGGCTTCTCAAATCTAAAGTGCTGTCTTTACACTTGGACACTTTATCACCTTAGCTGTGGCCACACTTTTTCAGGATAAGAAACTATTCTTCCTCATCACCTCTGCATTGCACAAACCATGTGGGAAGCCAATAATTACTTACTGATTTGTGTCACTAAGATGATGATACAGAACATACAAGAGATGAGGAGGCTCTGATATGATAGTATCTAAAAAAATGTCAATAACCAAAACAGTTTGCCTAGTCCATCCAGAACTCTGTGGAATTGTGGAAGACAAAGGCATTTGTTCAGCAGCCACCAGACAGCAAGAAAAGGAGATGTTGGAGAGGAAGCACACAATTGGTTCTGTGATGGCAGAAATAAGGATCATGTACATGGTCTTTAGAGAGCTCCCTTCCCTGGGACATCCTTTGAGCTTCCTCCTCAGAGAATGGAGTAAGCCTAGATTAAGACCACTTAGCCGCCAAGAATGGGATCTGATTTTATCTTAATAATTTTTCATAATGAAAAAACTTGTATTTGAGTATTTCTGAAGTCAATATTCAAATATCATTATTTAGGAAACTGAAATAGTTGATTCTTTTCTATTCATATATTTTTGCAGATGCCATATTTTCATAGTATCTAATTCCACTAAGAAACATTGAAAACTTCTGAATTAATGTATTCTTGCTCTCATTAATTGGAATGACTTCAATGTAAAAGTTCATTGAGCAACAATAATGTGAGTCACTATTGTCTCTGATAATTTTATGTTATATGCTAAGTCTCATAAAATCTTGTTTTTGAAGTTAACAATTGAAAATACTTCGTGCACACTTCTCCATCTTCTTCTCTCACCTTCTGGTCTTCTATGATATTTAGCACAGCCAAACACTGAAATATATTTATATATGGATTCTTCCTGGGCTGTGTGACTATGCTTCTATACTCAATAATCCCGAGCTACCTGAAAGAAATCACAGCAAAGCTCAAATTACTAAACAACCAAGAAAAGAAAAGCCCCACTTAGTATCCTAAAAGGCTTTAAAAAAAGCAAAAGTACTTGTGTTATTTTCAGTGAATAGAACTTGCTATTTTATGTGTCAATATCTCAATTTCCATGAGGGCACATGGAAAAATAGAAAGAAATAGAAAATATCTAAATGTTTGTTTAAAATCATTTCAAAATCTTAATGGGTTATTTTTTTTCATTTTTATTATAGCAAGACAAACACTTGAATGAGTAAATTTCAACCTAAATAGACTCAGTTGTATGTACACCAGAAGTATTAGAACCCCTTTGTAGTTACTGTCTTTGATGTCACTTACTGCCACCAACTCAGGTGTTTCTATTTAGTACAGGATTGTGTTTAATTTTCGTGTGTGTGGGTTCATGCATTTGTGTGTGTGAAAGAGTGTGTATGCATGAGCATGTGTGTGAGCATGAGAAAAGGAGAGAGAGATAGACAGACAGAGACAGAGACAGAGGGGGAGGAAGAGAGAATTGTCTTTTTTCTTTTTGAAATTGTTTGGGAAATAATAGAAATTAAACAGGATGATGCATTTGGGTAGAACATGAAGTTCTGGATTGCTACTAATAATACATAAGAAGAAGAAAAAGAAGAAGAAGAAGAAGAAGAAGAAGAAGAAGAAGAAGAAGAAGAAGAAGAAGAGGAGGAGGAGGAGGAGGAGGAGGAGGAGGAGGAGGAGGAGGAGGAGGAGGAAGAGGAAGAGGAGGAGGAAGAGGAGGAGGAGGGGAGGAGGAAGAAGGGGAGGAGGGAGGAGGGGAGGAGGGGGGAGGGAGGATGGGGGAGGGGGGAGGGAGGAAGGGAGGAGGGGGGAGGGGAGGAGGGGGAGGGGAGGAGGGAGGAGGGGAGGAGGGGGGAGGGGAAGAGGGAGGAGGAGGAGGAGGAGCTGGAGAAAGTATTGGTAGCATTTTGACACTGAATACATTCCAGGTTAAATAAGCCTTTAAGTCTCTTTGCTATCCTTTGTTTTTATTTTACCATGAGTATCCAGATTCAAGATGAGAAAGACTGAGTTCAGATTTGCTTTCAGACACCTGCTATCTGTTTTTCCTTAGGTCAATTCCCCTTGTCTTTTTGAGCTGATTCATCAAAATATTATAAATTGATGCATTGATTTAAAAAGTCAGTGTTGTCATTCTTTGACAGATGTAAATATGTTACTTATTTTAGTCTTCTCCCCCTTGTTACCGTCTCTCATCCCTATCCCATCCCTCTGAAGATCTCCTCTTCTCAAAGGGTCTCCTATTACTTTCTTATATTTTGGGTTTTGGGGTGGAGTTATCTATGCATTTCTGAGTTTAGTTAGAGTTACTTGTATGAGTATGGGTAGGTAATTATTTATAAGAGCATAAACAACTTACTAGTGACTATATCCCTGAAGAAGAATGGCTCACCCTCCCCTAGCCACCATTAACTACCCATAGCTCCTAAAGGGAATGTGTGGCCTCATGACTCTCATTATCAATGACAGAATGGCTATGGACTCTGCTTGTAGGTGACTTGTGTAGGTCACCACAGGTACAGTAAGCTCAGGAGTACAGTGGGTATGGCATGTCAGAAGGTAGCATTTTATACCACTCATCAGCATTGCCTTGGAGTGTCCATTCTTCCTGCTCCCTCTTCTTGTTTTCTCCAAGTTTGGGGGAGGATGATATAGATACCTATTTTAACTCTGAGCACATGATTCTGTATAGTGGTAAGTTCATGATGGCATTAGAATATTCAGTGTCTTTAGAGGATCTTCTTTCTGGTTTTTACACAGCACCTTTTTACTGTGTCCTCATATGGTGGAAGAAACAACAGGAGGGGACTCCCTGTTGATCTTCTCTTATAAGGACATCAATAAAATTCATATGGGCTCTGCTCCTATATGACTTTATCACCCTCCTCATGCTGTCTCCTTCAGTGCCAAGATTTCAGTTTATAAATTTGGAGTTGAGACATTCACAGCATAGTGGAAATCATTTCCTCTGCAGACTAACCCAATAGTTTGATAAGCCTTCCATGTGTTCCTGTGGCACTGTTCTACTGTATCATAATAATGTTTATTAATTCACTGTGTAATTATTTCCTTACTGTATGTTTACCCCCAAGAGAATAAATAGCTTTGCTCAAGTTGGAAAGACTGTATAGTAACTATTACTCTATGGATATTATCTGGGTATCAATTAGCAAATAGTTACTCCCCTCAGAGGCTATCCTAGGCAAATTTCACATCACTAAGAATGATCTTAAGTTATATATTTAGTATAGGTGTACATTCTACCTGGGGCAGAATCTTGTGTGATACTTTAATTTGTTTTAAATGAAGATGAATTGATGCACTGATTTTCAAAATAGCTGATTCTTGTAGCTATTGTTTTGGGAACCATCAAAGCAGAGTTATCAAATTAATACCAAACATGTGTGTTTATTGGCTCTAAATCACAGTGGGGCAAAACATTTCACATACTCTCAAATTTATTTCTATTGCATAATTTAAATGCAAAGATATTATTTCTTTTTTTTAAGAGTCAATTAATCAGGCAATAATAATAGTTATCCAGGTGGATCCACAGTTTTGGAAGTGGTGATTTTATCTGTGAACTCTCACACTGATTTGAACCAAGAAGATCTGGACCTTTCCAGGGAGTATCTAATCAGTGGGAGGCAGGTGTTTACATTAGTGTCATTTTTATCCTGTCACTCGTCTTTATCTCACTACACAATGTCAGGGCTTAGATCGACCTTTCAGTTCCTCTCTCTTGTTTCACATCCATTCTCCTTTGCAAATAAGTAACTATCACAGGAGGGGAAGGGACACTACTCTAGCACAGGGCCATGAGTAGGAGCTCACCTTCACATCAGCATGTCACCTGGTCTCATTTAACAACATGGTGCAGTTTCTCCTCTGTTGCATTCTCTCTTACTCCACAGCCAAAGATGTCGAATCAAACATATCTGGCTTACTCCTGTCCCAACCATGATAACACTTGACATTTTTCTGCCTCCAACAACTCTGTCTCAGGTGTCTTGATGACTTTTTGCTTTGTTATCAGGTATCAAAGCAATCCCCATCCCACTCTGTCCCCATCCTCTTTCAGTGTCTTGCTTTGTACTTACCAGAAACTCCTGTATATATTTATTCTTTCTTGCTCTAGCTAGCATACAATCTGAGCTTTGCTTTTACTGCTTTCAGAAAAACAAACAAGCAAACACAGTAGCTCCCAAAATAAGCTATTTTGAGTAGCTTGCTGTATCTTGCTGTGTACTTCAAACTGGCCTTAAAAAGTAGATCCCCTTGCCTCAGTTTCCCAAGTCCTGGGACAAGAGATCTGTATGTACTATCATACCCTGTGTGGTTTTCCTTCCCTGTCCTTTTTCTTTTCCACTAGAATTTAACTTCACACACATGGAACATCTTTTTGTTTTTTTCTGTCATTCCTCCAGCTTCTAATGTGAAATATGGTATTGGAGAGCTGTTGTGTCAATAGTTACTAGATGCCTGGGTGTGATCATATGAGTGAATCCCTGCCCCCTTTCTCTAGTGCATGCTTGTAAATTGCATGGGTTTAGCTTAAGAGACCTTAACTCTTCTTTGAGTGCTTCTTTGCATGGTCAGTTTAATGATTCTTAGAACATTTCTAAGAACTTTCTTGTATATCATGGGAGTACATACCTTGAAGATTTTGTGTTAGGATTAAAATGCCAGGACACCCATGAAGCGATTTTTATAGAGTCAGTGGTTTACTTAAGCTTTTGTGATTAAGATTATCTCATCAATCATCCTCCTAGTAGGAAGATAATATCAATTAAAGCTCATTGCTCGAAAACCACAGGAGTTGGTCCCAGCTGTGTGTAAAGTTCACAAAACTGAGGAAGAATTAAGAGCTGAGTTCAACACAAATGAACAGCTGAATAAAATTGTGATCTAAGCACAAGAAACACGATGAAGCTGTCACTGGGGACTCTATCTCCTGTGTTCTGCCCTTTTCTGGAACATATCAAGGCTTCAATTTCCAGGGAGAAGGATTTTGAATGATCAAGCTTCATTAAGAGTAGCTCTGCATGTTGACTGGCAGCTCTATCAATACAGCGTCAGAAAGAAATATGTGGATCTGCAAAACAAATCTCAGGTTTATGCTAGATAATGTTGCTGAGTGCATTAGTAAGTCCAGGACAACCTTACTACAGAGTGTTGACATCTGTAGTTTTGGAAAGCAGTCCAGGATTACTTTACCATTTTTAGCTGCAGGAAAAAAAATGGATTTGCTTATTTGATATAGAGCTCATATCTCCAGAGCTGTATCAGTGAGAAGCCCATTTAAAGATAGTTTTTTTTTTCCCTACAACACTGAACAATGCAGGACAAGAGTTCTCTCTAGTTAATACTGAAGCACATATTTTTCGATTTTTTATTAGATATTTTCTTCATTTATATGTCCAATGTTATCCCAAAAGTCTGCTATGTCCTGCCCCCACCCTGCTCCCCTATATACCCACTCCCACTTCTTGATCCTGGCATTCCACAATAAAAAGCATATAAAGTTTGCAAGACCTAGGGGCCTCTCTTCCTAAGGCCCCTAGGCCAACTAGGCCATCTTCTGCTACATATGCAGCTAGAGAAACGAGCTCTGGGGGTACTGGTTGTTCATATTGTTGTTCCACCTATAGGATTGCAGACCCTTTCAGCTCCTGGGGTACTTTCTCTAGCTCCTACATTGGGCTCCTGTGTTCCATCTAAAAGATGATTGTGAGCATCCACTTCTGTATTTGCCAGGAAGTGGCATAGCCTCGCACGAGTCAGCTATATCAGGGTCCTTTCAGCAATATCTTGCTGGCATGTGCAGTAGTGTCTGCGTTTGGTGGCTGATTATGGAATGGATCCCTGGGTGGGGTAGTCTCTGGATAGTCCATCCTTTCATCCTAGCTCCAAAATTTGTATCTGTAATTCCTTCCATGGGTATTTTGTTCCCTATTCTAAGGAGGAATGAAGTATTCACACGTTGATCTTCCTTCTTGATTGTCTTGTGTTTTGCAAATTGTATCTTGGGTATTCTCAGTTTCTGGGCTACTATCCACTTATCAGTGAGTGTGTATCAAGTGACTTCTTTTGTGATTGGGTTACCTCAGTCAGGATGATATCCTCTAGATCTATCCATTTGCCCAAGAATTTCATAAATTCATTCTTTTTAATAGCTGAGTAGTACTCCATTGTGTAAATGTACCACATTTTCTGTATCCATTCCTCTGTTGAGGAACATCTGGATTCTTTCAAGCTTCTGGCTATTATAAAAAAGGCTGCTATGAACATAGTGGAGCATGTGTCTTTCTTACCGGTTGGGACATCTTCTGGATATATGCCCAGGAGAGGTATTGCGGGATCCTCCAGTAGTACTATGTCCAATTTTTTGAGGAACCACCAGACTGATTTCCAGAGTGGTTGTAAAAGCTTGCAATCCTACCAACAATGGAGGAGTGTTCCTCTTTCTCCACATCCTCGCCAGCATCTGCGGTCACCTGAATTTTTTATCTTAGCCATTCTGACTGGTTTGAGGTGGAATCTCAGGGTTGTTTTGATTTGCATTTCCCTGATGATTAAGAATATTGAACATTTTTTCAAGTGCTTCTCAGCCCTTCGTATTCCTCCGGTGAGATTCTTTGTTTAGCTCTGTACCCCATTTTTAATGGGATTATTTGAATTTCTGGAGTCCAGCTTCTTGAGCTCTTTGTATATATTGGATATTAGTCCCCTATCAGATTTAGGATTGGTAAAAATCCTTTCCTAATCTGTTGGTGGTCTTTCTGTTTTATTGACACTGTCTTTTGCCTTAAAGAAGCTTTTCAATTTTATGAGGTCTCATTTGTTGATTCTTGATCTTACAGCCCAAGCCATTGCTATTCTATTCAGGAATTTTTTTCCCCTGTGCCCATATCTTTGAGGCTTTCCCCCACTTTCTCCTCTATAAATTTCAGTGTCTCTGGTTTTATGTGGAGGTCTTTGATCCACTTAGACTTGAGCTTTGTACAAGGAGGTAAGAATGTATTGATTCGCATTCTTCTACATGATAACTGCCAGTTGTGCCAGCACCATTTGTTGAAAATGCTGTCTTTTATCCACTGGATAGTTTTAGCTCCCTTGTCAAAGATCAAGTGACCATAGGTGTGTGGGTTCATTTCTGGGTCTTCAGTTTTATTCCATTGATCTACATGTCTGTCACTGTACCAGTACCATGCAGTTTTTATCACAATTGTTCTGTAGTACAGCTTGAGGTCAAGCATGGTGATTCCACCAGAGGTTCTTTTATTGTTGAGAATAGGTTTTGCTATCCTAGATTTTTTTTTTTGTATTCCAGATGAATTTGCAAATTGCCCTTTCTAACTCAGTGAAGAATTGAGTTGGAATTTTGAAGGGGATTGCAATGAATCTGTAGATTGCTTTCGGCAGGATAGCCATTTTGACAATATTAACCCTGCCAATCCATGAGCATGGGAAATCTTTCCATCTTCTGAGATCTTTTTCAATTTGAAGCACATTTAATATCCAGATAGCAAGCAAACTGAAGAACTCGCTGAAAACTTGTAACGTTTTGTTTCTAACTTGTAGAAGCTTTGGAGATGACGGGGAGGTTCTTTCTGTGTTTTCTGTTTTATTCTGCCATTTGTTTGAAGGAGATGTTTTTGGTAACTGGATGCTTTATGGTTATTAGGTATTGATCAGTGTAATGGAAAATGATCGTTCGATTTTCAGTATGTGAATTCTATTATAATGTTTAGAAAACCTATGATTCTTTGATTCAAGGTGACACAGTCTTACACTTTTAGAGTTAAAGCTGTTGTTGACTTGCTTCACCCAAACTTTCACAACAGGGTGAGTATCTTCTATACAGTCTTCTCATCTGCTCAACCTATCTCAGCCTGCGACTCTGGGCTAGTGCTTGGTGGAGTTGATTGTAAAAAATTATCCATGAAAAGAACCTGCAGGAAGGAAAACTTTCTGGGCCATAACTGTCTTCACTCAATGTTCACAGAGCAATCACTTGATGTTTCAGGACAGGGACAGGCGAAGTAAGAGAGAACAATGCATCTGAAAAGCTAGGATAAAAGCTAAGTGCTGGAATTATGAACTGAGTTCAGGTCTACTACTACTACCTTAAAGATGATCACTTGGAAAATAGAAACAGTAGAGGCCAGACCATTTGAATAATTTATCCTAAAGTGGATAGGAACCAAATGCCTAATGATCTCTAAAAGGATGTGTGAGAAGAACAAAGCTAAAAGCAAAGACAGATAAACATTTTAGAAATAGATCTATGGAGGAATCGAGAGCCCCCAAGTGGAGCTGTCCAGTTAACCTCCATGTTGAGAGTAGATGGGAGGATGAAATGTGGAGTTATGCATTGCCTCTGAGGAAAAAGATATCAGTTGTGCTCTTCTGAAGTTGCAATTTAGTGGTGAAGTATACTGGCAATGTAGATATCACATCAAAAGTTCATCAATGTACGTTTGATAGTAGCATAGTTTGAAACCCACATTGGATTTATTGTTGTTGTTGTTGTTATTTGTTTTGGACTGTATTCCATGGTTTGAAACTTATCGTGAAGGTAGATTTCCCAGGACAGAGATACCCTAAGCACAGTGAATTTGCTTCTTAACAAATAGAAAGAGTAGAGTAGAAATAGAACTAGATGGGTTTTATAAGTTCCCTGGACTCTGTACTTTCTTAGCAGTCAGTTCAGGATTTGAACCCATCTTTGAATCACAGATTTCAGGTCAAGTGCTCTTTGCTCCTCAGTGATAAAGACTACTCTCTCTCTCTTTCTCTCTCTCTCTCTCTCTCTCTCTCTCTCTCTCTCTCTCTCTCTCTCTCACACACACACACACACACACACACACCCACACACACACAAACCCTGTTGCATATGATGATACTTAAGGAGCTACAATCTTGTTGGTCCCTGCAATGTTTTCACAGTGCGAGCCATGATTGCTAATGACATTCTCAGTGTCTGCGATACTTAGATCACTTTATCAATCAAATGTGGCATTTATGCCAGCCTTGCCACCTGTCTCTTTCCATCAGTGTCAGCAAGTGTTTCACTGCAGGCAACAGGTGCCAGCTGTCAGCCTGAAATAAACTGGAGTCTGCCCCAGGATAAGTGTGCTTAGAGAATCACTTCTGATTGGATTTCTCATCTGACAGTCCCTTCTGAATTTGAGACTCAAACCCAAAAGATAAACAAATTATAGATAAGTAAACAAACATGTGTCTGCTTAAGAAGCATCAGGCTGGCTGTTGCTAGAGCCAAATTAATCACTCGGTCCTTCTTTTCCATTCATTGGGTGCCATTTTGTCTGTTGAAATACAGAAGGATTTACAAGACATATGCTTAATATAGCCACTTATCGATATTTTGATATCATGGCAGTGGCTTTTCCTATAAGAACTGCCTTGTTCTGAGTGTCTGAGAAAGAAAAGAATAAGGCGACTCAACTGACAGTACATGGTCCTCAACAACACCAGGGACTGAACTGTTTACTTTCAAATTCATGCACTGTAGAATTTAATATTATTATTATACTTATAAAATAGATGTAATTTCCTACCTCAAACCCACATATGCCAGGTGAAGTGTGCCCTGCCTTCCTTTAACCCTAGTACTTCAAAGGCAGAGATAAAGTGTCCTGGAACAAGATGGTTAGATAAACATGCAAAGGAAAGCTATGTCTTGAGTTCGGAGACCATGCCCCAGTGAATGATGTGATGAGCCATTGAGAAAGATCACAGTATCAAAGTTGGGGCTCCACATGCTCTCTCTCGCTCTCTCTCTCTCTCTCTCTCTCTCTCTCTCACACACACACACACACACACACACACACACACACCCTCCCAACGTGGGACTATAGATACACAAGCACTTACTGTATATACATAGAAGAATAGAAAAGTAGACAAAATTTTGACACAAATTATAGAGGAATTGATACTTAAAAGAAGACCATGCCAAAGGCTTCTTTTGCTAGTGGTTTTATTTAATTACTTATGTTTTAGAGATATATGGGTTGAAACCCCAAATCTATTTAGCATGAGGAATTGGAAAGTAGAAATCAGGTTGACTAGGATGCTGGAAGGTGAAAAGCAACTTTTAGAAAATGTACCATTAGGAAGAGCCTCCAATATTTTTTAATACAAATCCTTATGTTTCTGACAGATCCCTAAAGTCCACAGATTTGAACACAAAAAGGAATATAGAGGATTGTAATGGCTGCTCACTGCAATGGAAGTATAATTTAGAGTTTAAATAAATGCAATTTAAATGCTTGTTAAAATAAACAAAAGCGTTTGTTTAGAGGAAGTTAACAGAATCCATGTATAAATTATCGTTTACAATGCCCAAGTTGCATAAGAATGTTACTAGACACAGACATGAATACAAACACAGAACCAAAGCAAGAGACTCAAGATAGTAGAGGTAGCTCCTGTGTTAGAACTAGCAGACAAGAGCTTTAAGGCAGATAAACTGTACCACATGGCATTTTGATCAATGGTAGCTTACATATACTAGATTGATTCTGTATAGCCTAGGTACATGTGCAGTAGGCTTTTCATTCTAAATTTGTGTAAGTAGGCTTTAAGATGTTTATACAGTGAGGAACTCTCACCTGGGGAGAACTTTTCACTCTGTCTCATTGTTAAGTAATGCTTGCCTGGGTTAGACTTACATTCATAGGTAGATTAAAATGTGCACACAGTGGATAAGCACAGACCATTTTTTTCCATGCTCGCTTCATATTACATCCAGATTGTTCTTAGTACATTTTCTCTTCACATAACATTGAAATGCAGATGGCAGAAAAGTACCTTATTTAAATTCTTTACGTAGCTACAGTAGAGCTGAGAAGAAAGTCCCAGTAATTTTGTTCCTTAAGAAGAATTTTCCATAGAAGTTAAGAAGTAAGACTGCAGTTGCTCGACCTTGGCTTACTCATTTGCTAGCCCTCTGACTTTTGTAGGCTAATTCATCTATGCCTCTTTAAATCATTGCTGTGAGAATTATGTGACTAATGCTTGACCTTGGCAAGCACTCTGTGACATTATTATCACTATTCCTGCAGTCATCATCACCATCGTCATCATCATCATCTTTGTTGTCATCGAGGTCATCATTATTATCCCACCACCTATTATTTTTTATTAGATATTTTCTTTATTTACATTTCAAATGTTATCCCCTTTCCTGAATTCCCCTCCTAAAACCCCCTATTCTATCCCACCACCCGTTGCTCATCAACCCACCCACTCCTGCTTCCTGGTCCTGGCATTCCTGTACACTGGAGCATCAAGCCTTCACAGGACAAAGGGCCTCTCCTCCCATTAATGAGTGACAAGGCCGTCCTCTGCTACGTATGTGGCTGGAGCCATGAGCCCCTCCATGTGTACTCCTTGGTTGGTGGTTTAGCTCCTGGGAGCTCTGAGGTTACTGCTTGGTTCATATTGTTGTTCCTCCTATGGGACTGAAAACCCCTTCAGCTCCTTGGGTCCTTTCTCTAGCTCCTCCATTTGGGACCCTGTGCTCAGTCCAATGGTTGACTATTTTTATGTACACTTCTACTTTGCTTCTATTATTGCATCAAGATATAAATGGAGAACTCTACCCTATAAGTCTGTTTTATCATGCATTTATGGAACAAGAAGTTAAAGTATGTCATAAAGTCACTCTCTGTCAAAGTTCTGAAGTAATGTGGCATTTACTCAAGTTTAAAAGTTTATGCATTCTTGGACTCTATCCACAGATGTGTGCAGCCAGGATTTCTTCTAACGTGCTTTTAAACAGCCCATTTTACTACTGAGTTATTATTTGAAGGTGTAAGAGAAACTTCTTCACTTTATTCTAAAATATTCATCTTAAACCTTCTGTCCAGTCAGGCTCACCATGCCCTGCTGGGGTCAGCCTGGTCTACTCTCCTTTATCAGAGACCCTGCAAGCATTTGGATATGTTGGTGTCCTCCTGTAGCCTTCTATGTCCAATTTCTCTACTGTCCTCAGTGGCTATTCATGGAATCTATTGGTACAAACATGGCCATTTCATTTGCTCATTAAGTATATTTGAAGAACTTCCATGATTATTACCAGGCAAAAACTATAAACTTCACCTTTAGTAAACACATCATCTAGTTCCAGGGACAGATAATATCACACAATCTAAGAGCAATTGTGATAGACTTTTCAATTTTGCTAGATTTGTTCTTAACTTTCATTTAGAGTTTCTTCTTCCTCTTCCATCTCCTCCTCGTATTTCTTTTCTTTTCCTCCTCCTCCTTTCTCCTTCTCTTTCTCTTTCTCCTCCTTTTCTGCTTCTCCCTCCTCTCTTTCTCCTTCTCTTTCTCTTACTCCTTCTCCTCCTTTGTCTTCATGTTCTCCTTCTTTTTCTTTTTCTTCTCCTCCTCCTCCTCTTTCTCCTCCCCCCCTCCCCCTCCCCCTCCCCCCTCCCCCTCCTCCTCCTCCTCCCCCTCCCCCTCCTCCTCCCCCTCCCCCTCCTCCTCCTCCTCCCCCTCCTCCTCCTCCTCCTCCTCCTCCTCCTTCTTCTTCTTCTTCTTCTTCTTCCTCATCTAGGACAGGAACATGTGGCATGGGTGCAAATCTTTCCATATTGATAGCAGTCCAAATTCATATTCAAATATCCACTGAAGTTTTTGTTGTTGTTGTTGTTACTATTATACCTGTAAACTCAATTTCTCCAGCCTGAGATTTAAAAAATTGCACAGGGATACTTTACAGCTTGTTTTGAAAAAGAATTAATGTCACTTAGAATACTGAAAATGAGATTTTTCAGAACTGATGAGGTCCTTGTTACTGGCAACATCCAAATAGGATTTGGAAAACAGTGTTAATGCCACCAAATGGAATAATTGGCATATGGTAGACACTCAATGCATATTTACGGAATGGAGGGAGGGAAGGATGGAGAAAAGGAAATGTAGGAGGAGAACCTTATAAATTCACTCAAAACTATTTTGTACACCTATTTTGTCCTTTGCTCTATTTTGATGAAACTAAGCCTCTAATATGTATGATTTACACCATAATGAGAAAAAGACATGTGCATAAACATTTAATGATTCTGATTAAATATATAAGCACACAGTCTAAGACTTTTAGTAATGCCTGAAACTATGAATAGGTTAGTGCCAAACATATATGTGATATATTTTCCTGTCTGAGGATGCATATGATAAAGTATTGCTTATAAATTAGACACATTAAGAGGTTAGGTACTGGGCCTGGAGAGATGGTTTCACTTCTCTTGCAAAAAACTTAGGTTTGATTCCCAACAATCTATGGTGTCTCACAATCACTTATAACTCCAATTCTAGGGGATCCAATACCCTCTGTTGATCTCTGTGGGCTCTTGAACATATGTAATACACATACATATACTCACACACATGCACATGCACATAAAATAAAATTCTAACAATGTGTTAATATATTAACTCTATCTAAGATTAATAGTTCAAATCTTTAATTTCAACTGCTTAGGAAGCTGATCGGTAAAACATCATAAGCTCAAGGCCAGCCTGGGAAACTTCATAAAGACTAGTCTCAAAATAAGAAGTGGTTGGGTAGTTCAGTATTAGAAACATCTGGCATATAAAAAGTCCTATGCTGAAAGCCCCCTAAACAAAATATATTCCTATTGAAATAGAATGATTATCCATAACAAAATATTGTTATCAAAGCTATGAAGATATAATGCCCTTTTCTCTCAAATAACCTTACTGGATGTTCTACGTTTAACTAAAGTAAGTACTTTATGTTTCAAGCTCTGTGTATTATACTCTCTGTTATATCCAAGTTGCTACTCATGAAATTCAGAGATGTTACTAAGTGAAGTAAGGTTTTCCTGAGCATCATTGCTGGCATAAGATACCTGCTGTCTTATAGCTACAATGGCTGGTAGCACATGCAATGTGAATTCTCTGGAGCAACACATGGTCTTGAGTTCCAGATGATGCTGATTTGTGCAATGTGCACGCTATTCAATATGACATACAATTGAAAATGTATAAATTATTTGTTTCTTAACAGTTTTGTATTATGATGATTCACTGGTGCCTAAAGTACAGAAAGGAAAATTGTGGCCAAAAATGGGATTGGGCAGAGCGTTATCTACTTAAATTCTAGAAAGAAAAACCTAAAACATACATAGTGGTCATACTAGTCTAGAATGTCAGGGGTTAATTCTAACCTATCTGGATATGAGGCTGTTGTGGGTGATGCAAGCATAAGGCAGTGGTATGGCCAGAGAGTAGTTCTAGGCCCCTTCAAGGGGGCAGGCAGGAAAACACTTTTTGAAATGCTGAGAAAGAAGTGTCTATAGCTGGATGAGCTAGATAGCTAGAGAATAATCAGAGACACCCCATGTAGAGCATGGAAGGCCATGGTGAGCCTTTGGTTCTCATTCTAGAAATATTGGGGAACATTGTAGGGCTTAAATTCAGGGCAGTACATGCTAGAATTTGCTTTATAAAATATCACTTTGACTGATTTGTAGGAAGTCACCTGCAGAAAGGCTAGGGACAGAGATAGCTTTGAGGAGGGCAGCATCTAGGTCATAGGATCACAAAACAGGAGTTATGGGAAGGGAGCACAAAGAGAGATATAAGAAGGGAGATGAAGGTCAGTTTGTGGATTTGGAAGACTTATGAGATAAAGTGAATAAGAGGCTGAGATTATGCACAGTCATGGGTATAGAGGGAAGTCTTCATTTTTGGTAATGTGGGTGGGAGACTGTTGTGTGAGTTCTTCTGGGAAAATATGAATAAGCATCTATTCACCTCAGATAAGACACCGTGTGGACAGGCCAAAGAAATAGCTTTGTAAAACCATGAAATTATTGAGGTTGCTTTACAGAAGTATGGATGAATTAAAGGCAGCTGAATCATAGAAAAGCCCATTGCAGTAAGAGTGAGAACTTGCGAAAGTTGTATCTCTACAACTCCATGCACAGCTTGTAGGTAGCTTCACTGAAGGCAGCCTCCCTTACTTCTGGTATTATTTCATTCTTTTATAGCATTTTGAGGAATGCTAGTTAGCCTTTTAAGTTTCAGGAATTTCTTGAGCCTTGTAAGTAATATGTACTGCTTAGCCCATGAGCCTCCTTCCCCACTTCCAAGGAATGCTTGTATTCTTCAACTTAGAAGAAAGAACTTCACAGAGGTATCTGGTGGTGTTTCCAGCAGCAGGAAACAGTGGCTACAGGTTTATAGAAGACTCTATATTCCTACTTGGGGCATGTTAATTTTTAGATTCATTGATTTAGAATTCAGATATCATACATTGTATTAGATGTCGTATATAATTTATTTCATTTAATTTTCATAAATATCTTACATGTTATTTATAATAGTTTCAAAATCTAACAATAGAGGGATAAAAATACCAAAAAACCTTGAGAATATAAGTTGACATTATACAGCAGAATTCTAGGTCTTTGCTATTCCAAGTGTGTATTTCTTACAGAGCATTGAAAACTTGTGACTATGAAGACGTTTTGTTACTAGTAGGGAACATCATTTCAAATAGAGTTGTACTGTCCTTGATTCCTTCTTCCTCGGTCTTTCTAGAGACTTGAAGTTTCATCAGTGTGAGCTTCAGGCCAAAACAAGACAGTCCTGGTTGTTTGTCATTACTCTGTAGACAACCACAGTAAAATCATTTTGTGAATTCATCAGCCAGTAAACAGACTAGTGATAGGAGAGCTCCCGAATGTGTGACTCATCAAACAAGTTGGAACATTCAGGGAAAACTGCTCTTCATTTGCTCTCTCGGGTGTTCCTCTGGTAAACTAAATGTAGCTATCTCCTAGGGTAGGGGCACTCTGTGATGATGAGATTGTAGAGACTCTGAGAATACTACATATTTGAGGTGCCACACGCCTTTTGAAACGTGGGCAGAGATCCTGGCAAGAATGGCAGAACTGAGCATTGAAGTAAGTCAGTAACATGTCTTGCTAGTTGTGATTCTTCCCATCTGTCAGCATACTTCTGTTGCAGAGGTGTGATGCTCTGGTCAGTTTTATATAAAGTTGTTGCAACCTGAAGTCACCTGGGAAGATGGAACCACAACTCCAAACATGTCTCCTGTCTGATGGGCATGTAGTAAAGTCTGTGGGGCATTTTATTGGTCGATGATTGATATGGTAGTGGGAGATGCCACACCTGAGCAGGTGGTCTTCCCATATATTGAAGCAGGTAAAGCAAACTGTGAGAGCAAGTCAGGAAGCAGTATTCCTCTCTGGCCTCTGCTTTGGTTCCTGTCTTGAGGTTCCTTCTTTGAGTTCCTGCTCTGACTATAACCTGTGAAGTGAAAGGAGCCCTTTCCTCCCCCAAGCTGTTTTTGGCCAGTGTTTTATAGCAGCGGAAAAAGTGAAAACTAGTATAGAAAAGGGCAGGGCTCTGTGGAAAGTAGATGGTGATTAGTGTCCTTAGTATGGTAGCTACTACGGTGTTAATGCTTCGATTGTGTTTTCTCACTTAATTATGAAAATAATTCAGCAGTGTTGGCATAATCCCACTTATCAAATAAGGAATCTGACCATCATGTTTTAGTTCAGTATTAGCATAAATATGTAAATCCTATAGAATGATAGTATATGAAGACTTCTGAGAGACTTAAAGTTTGTATTAATTTTCTATATTTGCCTAAGAAAATATGAACTTTTTGATTAGATATGGGATGACTTGTTGTAGAGATGGCATAGTGGGTAAAAGCACTTCTTGAAAAGGCATGGAGACCTGTGTTCAAATCCCAGAACCCATGTAAAAAGTCAGACATCCCTGTCATCCAGCACTGGGTGGGGAAGGCAGAGAAGAGATGACCATTTCTGGACACCAGCATTGCCCCAGGTTCAGTGAGAAATCCTGTCTCAATAAAATAGAAAGTGAATCAGTATCCGAGAGATCTTGGGGGTCCAGGTTTATTGAGACTGCTGGTCCTCCTACATGGTCTCCTTCTTCCTCAGCTTCTTCCAGCTTTCCCCTAATGCAACCACAAGGGTCAGCAGCTTCTGTCCATTGATTGGGTGCAAATATCTGCCTCTTAGTCTTTGAGCTGCTTGTTGGGTCTTTCTTAGGGCAGTCATGATAGGTCCTTTTTTCTGAGTGCTCAGTAATAGTGTCAGGTCTTGGGGCCTCCCCTTGAGTTGGATCCCACTTTGGAACTGGAGCTTCTTTTTCTTAGGCTCCTCTCCATTTCCATTCCTGCAGTTCTTTCAGACAGGAACAACTGAAACACCAACCAAGCAGCATACAATTGCTGTTATGAGGCCCCCAACACATATACAACAGAGAACGACCGGGTCTGGGCTTAGTCAGAGAAGATGCACTTAATCCTCAAGAGACTGGAGGTCCCGGTGGGGTGGGGTGGGGGTAGGAAAATCCTCATGGAGACAGGGAGTGGGGGAGGAGGAGCTATGGGATGTGGTATGGGGGTAGATGAGGAGAGGAATAAAATCTGGAGTTTAAAATAAATAAATAAAAAGGAAAAAATAGAAAGTGAAAGAACAGAGTACCTAATCTACTCCTCCAGCCTCTGTACATTTATATGGATGTGAAAAAACATACACACACAAACACACACACACACACACACACACACACATACACACACACACACACACACAGAGAGAGAGAGAGAGAGAGAGAGAGAGAGAGAGAGAGAGAGGTGGGTTGGAATTGGAATATAGAAAAACCTTGATGATTTTTCTCAAAATTTTGTTTTAAAAAATATTGTGATCTTTCAACCCAGAACAGGTTGAAAATAGGTTTCAATTCTTTCTTTCTTTGAGAGATTAAATAAGGCACACAACAATTGTCAGGTTCAACTTCCTTCTGTATAATGGACATCTAAATATCCACCTTAGATAGACAGAAATATCTTGAAGGAGTTCTTTGGAAAATATTAAAATTAAATTAAAATGCCAACAAATACACAAAGTTGCATCTGACAAAGAGCTCAGAGAACCAGGCACAAATACTGATATTTGATTTTTTTCCACCCACTTCAACAGCAGGCACATGCTGGTCCTGAGTAGAGAGAGCTCTTTTGTCACTGTGATTCAAAGAGAGGGCAGAAGAGAGACTGTAAGAGTGAAGCCTGACATCTTATGAGATCTATGAACTTGGATAAGATGTAAGATCTCTCATTTTTTCTCATCTTTGAAACTTAGAAAATGAGGCATTTCTCACAGGCCTGTTCCAAATATTTCAGCTATAATATGTTTTAAATTTTTTATGGAGTACACAGTGGTATTGCAACACATGTATTTTACTTGATGAATGGTTGACTGACTCAGGAGCAGGACTTGGAGACAAACTACCAATTCCTTTTGCCCATGTTTATTCCCACTACTATGGATCCAAGTTTCTTATTCAAGAAATTGCTCTGTTTTTTCATTTGCATAATTCTAGCAAAAAATCCAAACCAAAACCAAAACAACACAGGCAAAAATGAACTCTAATTGGTATCTCTGTATCATGGACCAGAGAAATCCAACTTAGTGTCCTCTCTGCAGAGAGCTGCAAACCTTCCATAAGTCATCCATTAGTGCCCTGCGATATTGATAAAGGCTGGGGTTTGCTGATGATATTAAATGGGGTTAGAAACTTTAGTGTGTGCTGGAAAGAGGAATGGAGTACAGAATTAGAGGCCCTTAAGACACCTTAAATTCAAGTTTTTACTGAGCTATTTTCTGGTTATCAGTTGCCCAGCAGATGCACTGTATAGGGTCTTAGTCCCATCAACCATATGATGGGCTACCATCTGGCCTCATAGAAAAAGACACATTCTCTAAGTTTTAGTTGAAGTAATTTGTCAATGAATAAATTATTATAACCAACAATTGCAATTCAGATCAGAAATGAAGGGACCATGGGTTTTAAAGGTTTTATCAGCTCAGTGAGAATGTTTAAAGAGAATTGATTTTTAAACAAATGCGTTATAGACACCTGAAGATAAATATGCTAAGTAAGTCTCCTTCTCCACCTCTTCTTTTCCTCCTCTGCATCCTCTTCTTTCTCTTCTATTTCTTTCTCCTCCCTCTCTGCCCTGTCACTCATTTTTTAAAACCCCACTGATATATTGCAACAAACTGGAAATTGCTAAGCTACTTTGCATTTTAAGTTAAATTCACAGTACATCCAAGGTCAGCTTAAATAGGTATCCCTTTTCTCATCTATCCTTGCAACCAATATTTTTGCAAACATCTCAAAATACAGCTCCATAGATTTTCTGCTTCTCTCTTTAAGCCACATGGCCTGGAGCTACAGAGAAGGCTCGGTGATTAACAATACTGCCTGTTCTTCTGGAGGGCCTGGGTCCATCCCCATCACCCACATGGAGACGATCTGACACTCCAATTGCAGGGGTCTGACACCCTCTTCTGTCCTCTGTGAGTATGCATGTATGTGGTACAGTCATACAGGCAAAACTCCTATACACATAAAATAAAAATGAAGCAGAGCTTTAAAAACATGGCTTTGTGTCGATCAGCCTAAATAATCAGTTTTCAAAATGATGGCTAGTGTTAATTGGGCACTTTATGTCAGACTTGTTGCCCAATGTGATTAAGTGATTTATTTGTCGGAATGAAATTGTAGGTGAAGCACTACAATGGTCTTTATGACATGCCATCTGGGAAAAGTGGTGTTCAGTATCCTGTGACTCACACGTGGTAGAAGACTATATGTAAAAATATTCCATTCAGTGTGTTTCAGAGTTCAGACAATTAATGACCCAACAAATGCTTTTTTTTTTTAGCTCCGAATGACTAAAATAAAGGTAAAATGAGAATATTACTTTATAGTATGTGAAAACTTTACAAAATTGCAATCCCAATGTCCAACACTGCAGTAAATTTGAAACACAGGCATACTCATTTGTTTACATACTGATTAGAGCTGAATCCCAGCTCTGATGATAAATCAGAGTAGCTGGGACCAAAATGAATAGGCCCACAAAAATGAAAATATTTATTATCTGTCACAGGAGAGAAATGTTTGATAAATCCCAGTCCCCTCTCTCTCTCTCTCTCTCTCTCTCTATATATATATATATATATATATATATATATATATATATATAATTAGGTATTTTCTTCAATTACATTTCAAATGTTATCCCCTTTCCTAGTTTCCTCTCTGAAAATCCCCTATCCCCTCCACCCTTCCCCTGCTCTCCCACCCACCCACTCCCGCTTTTTTAACTCATGTCTCTCACTGAGTTCCAGTTTTTCTAGCCTGGACTCTTAGCCACAGACCTTCAGGTTCTTTGTCTTAACATTCAGGAGCCTGGGAGAATGTTCGTCATGTTTCTACTATTGAACACCTTGTATCCTAATGATGCCTATGCCTAATGATATTTGAATTTTGAAAGTTTGGCTGTAAGCAGCAGGATACCCAACTCATACTGAAAATTTCAAGTTTAGAATCTATTAACTAGGAAAAGAAAGCCAGAGGTATTTCTTAATGACGGAGACTTGTTTAGGACAAAAGGAGATAATCAGAAACTACCTCTTGCCCTGTCCTTTAATCTTTGCCCAGTTTGCCTGACCTATTCCCACTTCTCACAATACCTGCTGATTCATCCCATTTGCTCTAAAAATGGAAGAGAAGAGAAACCATCTGACTCTTCCAAAGAAAGGCTGTCCTGCACAGTGATTCCCATGTCTTAAATCATATTGCTCAGGTCCTCAGCCTAATACTGTGGTGAAGAGACAGAATTACACCGGTTGTCCCAGACGTGATGCAACCTCAACACCAGCTTCATCTCTGCAGATGTCAGAGTACCTTATAGTCATTTACCCTGAACTCTGTAATCAAAAGTTTGGTGAATGCTCCTTTAGTTAAACAAGTCATGTGAAGACAGGTCTCAAAAATGCCCATGCATCTGCCTTGGTGGAAGAATCCTGCAATCTTGTATACTTGAGCCTTCTGCTAACATAGTTTATCTCCTTTTTTTTTTTTTTTTTTTTACTACCTGATGGCTAGATCATAGCAAGCAGTATATATTTGTTCTCAACAACTATGACTCCTTGACATGTTTCAGATTGTCAGAGTCTGTTAAAAGTATTGATTCCTATGCTGTAGGCAAGGAAACCCTCTCACTTAAAAAATGCTACTTTAAAGAATTCTTATGAGGTTTTAACACCTATTTTGTTGACCTTTTCACAGGTGTTTGTTAGTATTGCATGGCTGCTTCTGGGGTCCTTTAATGTACTGTTAATCTCTCTCCAATCATAGTCGTCTCTTGAACTTGGCAAGATGTAAAGGGCTGACCCAGGTTTGAGGATGGGGAGAGAGCCAGACACAGAGAAGAAATAACACCATTCCTTTTGTACTTCACTCCAAACAAAAAAAAAGGAGTCTCATATTTAGAGTAAGATATTTTAAACAGACATGTCTAAGTGCTATATTACAATTTTTATCTTAAGTATGAGTGGGAAGGCCAAAATATCTGCCACTAAAAGACATTTATGAGCTCGTTATAGCTATTCTCCCTGATATCTCAGTACTGAATATACCACAACCAATAGTAGAATAGTATATTTACAATGTGGAGTATCAATAAAAATGAACAATATAGGTAGCTAAACTCAATACTATGGATAAAATTCACCACTTGAGTCCTGGCCTTAAAAGTAGTTAGAAAATAAGATGTAGTCTAGGCTTTCATTTAATACAAGTACCAATCTACCGTGAGATTCATAGCCAGGTCATTGGTTGTCCTAAAAGGGTATAAGAGTTTTATGGAGGTTGGTAGTATTTGTGAACTTTTGCATAAGTGTTGACTTTGTACATTTGTTAATTTGAGAATTCCCCAATGTATGTGTTTATGATACATGCCCTTTCTTTTAGATATTTATATTAAAATACTCTATTAAAATTAGAAAAAGATACATGGGGAATGACCATGTTCAAATGCCCTAGCACACCCTAATACTTTCCCACATCTCTGAACTAGGGCATATCTCAGAACTGAATACCAAGTTTGAAATGGGATCTGCCTTGCTATATTTGTCAGAATAGGCATCTGTAATGGTTTGGATGTCAATCATCTCCCACAGGGTCATATGTTGAATACTTGGTCCCTAGTTCACAGTATAATTTGTGGGATTTATGGAAACTTTGAGTGGTAGAATCTAGCTAGGGGAAGTACAACAATGGCGTGTGGGCCTTGAGAATAATTACTGGATCTTACTTCCTGTGGTCCCTACTTGCTGATCTGCCCAGATGTGAACAAGCAACCTCATGTTCAGGCAGTCATAGTCTGCCCCTAACAGTGTATCTTCCCCACCATGAACGAGCAACTGTGCTTTCAAATTACACACTAAGGCATATATTTCCTTGTGTAAGTTGATTCACATTGAGTATTTGTTCATGGCACAGAGAAAAAGAGCTAAGCTGCTTGCTGTTGTGGGAGAAGAACAAAGCCTTTAATGAGCTAATCAGTCATGACTGAAGTATTGGTGGCTATCCCTGGTCAAAAGCTCTTGTTTCTGCTGATCTCAAATCAAAACAGCTGTGGCTCTGAATGATACCCGAGCCTCTTAAACACACCACCACTGTTACTACTCCAGTTCCTCATGGTTCTTCCACTAAAAGACTTACCCAGCTTCCTGACATGAAACATTTATTCGCTGAATGGTACAGAATGGATTGACAGCTCTTCATTTTATAGCAAACTGTCTTCTTTGAGATAGGTGCCTCCCACTTTGGGGAGATTTAGGTTTATATAATATGTGATACAGGTTTATCTTCCAGGACAAACAGCACAAGTAATTGAGTAGTAGGGTTACTTCGATACTCCACCAACCTAGGGATGGTGATGCCTGTGTTAAGATCACTTCTGTGGCTTTCTTGTGAATAGCACTGGAATGGATTAGTTATACTCTTTCAGAGTGGATGTTTTCTTACTCTCAGTTGCTGTTTGGAATGTGTTTAAATTTCCTCACTAATTCCCCATGTTAATTGGCCTTTTAGGTGTGGTATCTCTGTGCCTGTTTCTGCACAGGTCAGTTTCTCTCAGCTTTGAAACATTTTCTTGGCCACACTTTATAAATGCCTTCATTTATCAATGTCCACCCTCGTCTGGTCCAGCCAGAGACATACTCGCTTTCAGAACTGTCACCAAATGATGTTGGATAGGGAGGCAGAGAAGGCTATTTACTTTCTGGTGTTTGGTATTTCACTTCTGTTTGCATCGTGGTGCTGTAATGAAGTATTAGGCTGCATTTCCACAGGGCTGATAAGCCCCCTTCTGCCCCTATAGATAGCTCTGGCTGTGTGCTTGTATGTTGCTGCTTTCCAAGAACCCAGTCATTACACAGAGCTTTATGCATTTCCTTTCAAAGCTGGTCATTTGCATTTTTTGCCTTTGAAAAGGCAAATTTGCTTTGAAAAGTGTAATGAAATGTGCCCAAATGAAAAATGGGCCCCGAGGATGGTTGGTGCCAGCATGGGGCTTT